>NW_004798036.1:84129-133169 GCF_000002075.1 Aplysia californica | reverse complement strand
AGAAGAAGAAGAAGAAGAAGAAGAAGAAGAAGAAGAAGAAGAAGAAAAAGAAGAAGAAGTAGGAGAAGGAGAAGAAGAAGGAGAAGAAGAAGGAGTATATCGTTTCCCAACTTAGACCAAGTTTGAGGATTGACATTTCCCAAAATAAGCCCACAGCACACTCACATCTTTGTCCAGTTTCATTGTCGGGATACCGTATCTCAATAGACCTCCTAAACGGTCATTCCTTTCAAACACCGTCACCAAATGGCCAGCCTACACAAGACATGAAAAGAAAGAATAAATATTAGTGCTTACAAAGAGATTACATGAAATATACACTCTTTGTAATCACATTTCCAAGATAAATTTTTGATGAACAAAACAAAATTAAGTTCATGTGTAAAAAAAATCTGAGAGGATAACTTAAAGCTGCTTTTGAAAAATCTTGACAGAGACATAAGAGTACACCCCTGATCTTACGGTAGGTATCATTTAGCCTTCTTGGATTAGGGTGAAAAAATCTCAGAGGACCCTGTACTGGTGCAAGTTGCGCACGTTAAATAAAGATCCCTTGGTGGTCTTAAAATTCTCGATAAAAGTAGGCTTCAGCCGCCACCCGAGCAATATTCAATTCCTTCCAAATTAAAAATGCATAATGTGTCCCACACACTCATATGACCTTATGCAGTCGCGAGCCCCATAAAACACTTACTGAAACAAAAAAATCAAGAGATTAGAGAGATTATTCCTCTAAAATATTTTAATCTTTTTCATAGGTATTTAACCCCTTCACGGTACAATCAATCAAACCTCAATCAGTTTACACCACAAAAAACATACATTACGAAAAAAAAACCTGACACAGAGGAATGGGTGACCACACAGGAAAGGGGACTTACAAAAAATGCAAACATAAAATAGACATCCACACACACCCCAAAACACCACACACACTTAACCAAATGTATGCTTGCAAAAACAAAGATTTCACTCTCACAAGTCAGCAATTCTTCTGACTAGACGCCACATTATGATTTTTGTTTCCCTCATTCATCATAAATATTGGATTGTCTGTCCTGCAACTGTTTCCCCATAGATGTTAAATCTTCATTCTTTTCTGAACATTTTGGTAGACTATGTATGCTTTTATTGCTTGAAACATCTTTTAAATTAAATGCTGAAAATGTGAATGTTCCCATTACTTTACACTACATTTACTGCAACAAAGCAGGGAATAAACATTCAACTTTTGCAAAACCTACACTTCAGTCTTTGGATGACACACATACCGAGCTATAGAGCAAAACTTGGTCTTTTGATCTTTGATTTATTTCCATAGGAATACATACAAATGTAAAGTGTGCTGACTAGATCTAAATGAGTTACTTCTCGCAACCCATGAATGGAGATATTGGCCAAAAAGTGACACAAGGGTCATATTTGTGGATTCTTAATCAAAGCCATTCTCTTTAAGTTTAAGTTTGACATTTGTTTTATCATTTCATACCAAAAAAAATTGTAAAAACTCAACCCATAAATTTGACATATCTATTTCCATCCATTGGGCTAAAATGCGAGAAGTAACTCATTTTGTCCGCACGCCTTGCAAATGCAAAGAGTGGCATCCTCAGCCCATTGTTACTAGATCTACTTACCTTATTGAGCTGTGCAGCTGCAGCCAGGCCTGCGGGCCCGCTACCCACTACAGCGACTCTCTTGCCTGTGCGCACCGAAGGAACCACCGGTTGCACCCAGCCCTGCTGGAAGCCATAGTCGATGATGGAATTCTCAATGTTCTTGATCGTCACTGCAGGCGCATTGATGCCTAGCACACAGGCGCCCTGTCAATGAGAACAAACAAAGAATGAAGAGAAAATATGTTCCCACGGTTCGGATAGTATTCATGGTGTATTCTTGTTGTGGGTATCTATCCCATATTACTTATTAGCAGGCAAATCCCAAATTCATAGAAGATAAACACACAAAAAGATCGAAACTGACGTCCTCTTAATTGTACAGTTGCCACCATAAGCCCAGCAATAACAGGGGTCCGGTAATAACAGGGATTTTTTAAATCCCCGTTTTTTCCAACTCATTCAGTCATTGTCTGTATCAAAAGTAATGGGCAAGAACAGGGCCTCATCGGAGCCCAGTCAGTTATAGCAGGGACAAAGGCTCATTAACAATTTGTAAAAAGTAAAAGAGAGAGAGAAAGAGAGAGAGAGAGAGAGAGAGAGAGAGAGAGAGAGAGAGAGAGAGAGAGAGAGAGAGATAAATGCAGTGATGGAGCAAGCCCATGCCATGCAAGCCATGCCACTGCAAGCCCGCGCAGTGGATGAAGCGAGAGAGGGTTGCAGTGTGCTGCAGACTTTGATCTAGCCCTAAGTCTAGCTACACGCACGAGTAATGTGTCATACTCAGGCCTGCCACATGGCCAAAACCCCTGTTCATGGGAACTTGTGGCAAGGGAAACTACCCATGAATAAACACAGCTGGATTAGTACACATATGCTTACTTCCCTTGCATTTCTGATTTAACAGGGAACTGATATTACAGGACAATATTTTCAGGTCCCACCGTATCTGTTATATCAGGTTTCCACTGTGAGTTATTCACTTTTCCTTTGGTGTTCCATTAATTCATTATCATTTTTTAACCTTTATTATAGCTCTTGCAAACGACTGCATGGTCCCTGTAGGGAAAGCAACACATTTCTATGTGGCATAATTAATGCTCCAACCTGGGCAAACATCAGTGTGAGACATCGTTGTGAAATCAGGTGTTCGCCAAAATAATGAAATTGAAGATACAGGCATTTTTCTGCTGGTTTGGCAAATTTTATCAAATTTTTGTTTTTCGGCTCAACATCTTTTCATCCATTAAAAAAAACATTTAATTTCTGAATGGATTTTACCCAAAAACGTTGATTAAAGGCACAACAACTGTAAATTTTTTAATTTTCAAGGACTCTCAAGCTATGGTAGTGACCAAACTTTGGCAGCCATTTTCTCGCAAATATCTCAACTTCTATTCAAGATAGAAGAATACTTTTTTCATCCAAAGCAAGGCAAATGAACAGGCTTTAAGTTTAAGATGGTACCAATAACTCCATAGTAAGCCTAAAAACTGACGAGCGCCTGATTCCACTGTGTTGTGACGCCAGTGTTTTTTCAGAAGTCAAATATCTCACTTTCAGCGGCTAGACAGAAACTTTCTTTGCCTACCTCACATGGAGCTGGGCAGACACGACCAGTAAATTCTGGGAAGTTGTTGGTTTGGTGGAGGTTATCCAGAGCAAGCCTCCATTCATTCTGGGGGGGAGGGGGGGGGGAGAAAAACAACAAACAAACAGTTTTATTTCTTGTCACTGTGAAAGAAGAGCAACCACCATGAGTAAATCAATAAATGAATGGAAAAGTAAAAAAATCGCCATTAACAAGACAGCTTAACTCACAGTACGGCAGGCTCATATGGTGAAAAACCCTCAAGAACCGCACCGGTTTAGAACGCTGAAGCCGAGGTAAAAAATTTTTAAATAAAAAAACCCTTGGAAGCCCCAGAAACACGCTTTAAAAATTCAGAGGTACATCAACCATTCAGCTATCATATAGAGTTACTTCCTTTGGTATATACTTCAGTGCAGTGCACTTCACTGTCTAATTATGTTTAGTGCGCCTGGTTGCTTCGGTGACTAAAGTCGCCAGCGGTAGTGAGCGCATACTGCGGCCGGGTGACTAAAGTCGCTGATGGTACAGTAAGTGTTAAAGCAAATTTGAAGATATATATGACAAATAAAATGCTTAATTTATTTTTTTCTTTTTTGTTTGATGCTGGATTTTGGGGTTTTCTTTTTAGCAATGGGAAGCTATAATTAGAGACAGGAAGAGGGATGCGAGACATCAATCCATATATAAAATTGCAGTAAAAACTACATCCAAGGTGTGAAGAACTGAAAACCAAACAAGTGTGGTACGTCTCAGTCCTAAGACATTTTATAGACTTACGTGAATAGAAGAAAGGTACCAGTAGGCTATGTGTACTTACATAACGTGTAGAGTGGTAATGCTGCCTCAAACAGAAACAGTAATTACTAATGTGTTTAGTACTATTGAAGGAAGAATAATTTGAATCAGAATAAAATTGTATGAGTTACAACTTACTGGAAGATGAGAAACGATAACACAAAAGTGGAAATCGCAACATCTACCTCTGAACTGACCAAAAAATAAAAGGGAAAAAGAAAAGCCTTTTGTGCTTGTGGGTCGGACCTCAAGTTAGAAGTAACTGCAGTGAGTTGCAAGAGAGTATGGGTATGAATGTACACCACTACAAGAACAACAATTATGAGATAAATGGTTTTCTTCGGAAAGCTCATGCTCATACTGTACCTTGAAGACCAGGTCATTCCAGCGAGGAATCAGGTTGCTGAGTGGGCAACCATTGTCAGACTGGCAGAACGGGACTCCACAGTCCATACACCTGGGACAAACAGTTGCCAGGTGTCATGAATTCGTGAAAATAAAAATAAAATAAAAAACAAAAAACAACCCTGCTTTGCGTCCACTTTTATGGTTGTTCTTGTTGTAAAATGCCACGCTGTGCACAATGTAGGCCATTTCAGTGTCCTCCTTCACGGGTGCAAGAGAATAAATAGTACAGAAACAAATTCAGGGAAGGAATAGAGAAATGTAATTTCAGGGCCCGCATGAGGATTTCAAGCACAGGTTGAGCATCCGCCACAAAATATATGCAAAGAAAAGAGTACAATAGCTCATTCCTATCTTCAGTACTAACGACAGAAGTAGTTCCCTAATTCAACTAGGGGGGCTCTCGTGGCCTAGAGGTTAAGGTGTTGGCCTCTCATTCAAAGGTCCCGGGTTCGAATCCGGGTAGGGACCGAAAAATTTTCTTCTCTAAAATTGTCTCCTTTCACCTCCTTTCCTGCTCTCTAGCAAAGTTGTTGTCTGCTTTCATTTCCACTTTCTGCCCCCACCCCCTCACCTCTTTTGCCCCCTCCTCTGGGCTCCTGACTCTTTCTGCAGCCTGTCTACTGCTACTCCTTGGCTCCTCCTTACTGCTGTCTTTCTGCCACACCCCTGATCTTCTGGTAGGAAAGATCTACACCTAGCCTTCTCGGACAAGGGCGAAAAATCTCGGAGGGCCCGTGTGCAATTTGCGCACGTTAAAGATCCTTTGGTGGTCTAAAATCGATAAGAGTAGGCTTCGGTCGCCACCCGGGCAAAATTCAAAATTTCCTACCAACTGAAAATATTAGGTGTGTCCCGCGCACTCATATGACCTTATGCAGTTGCGAGCGCCGTAAAACACTTTACAAAAACAAACAAAATAATTCAACTAATTGTATCTACCCCAGGAACACTGATAACACACCGGCATCTATTGTGTAGTAGTTGATGGCTTCGCCATTGCATGCAAAAGACCTGAGTTCAATTCCTGTGTGGGGAGAATTTTTACTGAGTATCTTGGTCATTCTGCTGGGATGATGTGTCCCTCTCAACCCCTGCTCGTCCCTGATAGAAAGGACTGAGGCTAGCCTAGAGTTGATGGGGGTGGAAAATATCTACATAAAAAAACCCAACTCAAAATCAGAAAAACAACACAGAAATTTTTTTAAAGAGCTTTGTATTAGTTGATATTGTGATTTTCATTCAATCACAGCAGTTTCCAGTCCGGAACAAAATTTGTGATTTGATAGCCCAAAAACCCAGCCAGTAGTTTTTAAGTCCCTCGTGTGAGCAAAAGATTAATTATCATCATCATCATCAAGTGCCAGATCTGTGGCAGACATCGGCAATCGGGGTTCTTCATTCATTCCTTCGCACGGGCGCTCTTAAAAAAGCTATGTTACCCTGATCTTTTCCCGTTACCCATCTGTTCAGGTTCTCTAGGTGTAGGTTGCTCTGGGCCTACCCCTGCCTCATTTACTGCCAATTTTGCCAGTGAGAGCTAGATGTTCAAATCCTTTATATGTCTATTCTGGTGTCCCAAAAACTGCATTTTTCGGTCTTTGACCGACTGTTTTTATCAGTGAACATCCCCTGTGGTCTTCATCAAGTACCACCTCATTTGATTTCTTTTCCTTCCAAGATATTCTCAGCTGTCTCCTATTAATTATGCCAATTAAAATAATACTCACCGAGCAGCTTGACTGCGCAGTCCTTCCTTCACTTTCTTGTGGTTATATATTTCCTTCCAATCCTTCTGTCGTTCCCCTGCATCACGGTACTGGTAGGTTGCACGCTTGTACTTCACAAAGCCCCTTTAAAACAATCAAAAGAAGTTCCAAATCCCCATTAACTTTAACACAAGCAAAAGTAGTTACAATTCCATTTGAAGGAGGTAATAGCATGCCTAGTATAGTGACGGATATTACCCATTGAGAAGAAAGGGATATAATCTATGTATCGCTCTCTTCAAAGAAAAGGCTAAAGATTAAGCCACCATTTGAATGTATTGAGACAATATCAGTATCAGTCTTGAGAATAAGTCAAGAAAAGGCCATAAGTGAAAAATTAAATGAACTCTGAGGGTCTTTAAAAATAAGCACACTCACTCACTTATGCAATCCGCTCCCAGCAGCTCGTGGTCAGAACTGCTGTGCTGGTTAGATTCCTTTATGAGAACTTTGACATTATATAAGTTTTTGGCAATTGCTGAAAACAAATCTCTTTTACCTGGCGTTCTTTCATAAGTTAAACAATTATCAAAATAGGTTCATTTGTTTTGATTTCATTACCAGTTAAAGATGAAAATGTCACTCATAGGTTTCGTACCAAAGTTGGTCTGGCATAGTAGGTAAGACCCTTCCCCCCCTCCCCCTGAGATAAAGAGTTAAGTACTGTTAAACCACATTATTGCTATATACCTTGTCTTGTCCAGTTCAATATCCATAACCTTGTTTTCCAAAGTTGTATTGCGGATTGCATCCTCAATGTCCACAATGGCCTTGGCACTTGGTACTTTCTGTAGATCCGACTGTGGACACACAAGGAAATTAGTTACCGCTGGGGAATTGTACAAAACTTCCGTTCAAATTTCCAAAAATAAATGTTCAAATGAAATATTAAGCCTTTTATCCATTTCTGATGGAAAGCTAATGTGACTTTAGAACAAACCAACGTCAGTTCACTTGATTTCACTAAATTTCATTTTCAGTCTTACAGTAGCTGAACTCAGAACATACACCACTGCATTCTGTGAGATGCTATTTGACATTGACGAAGTAAGCTTAGGACTGTGATCAGCTTTCATGTCATAAGGCAAGTAAAAATTTAAGGAACAGCTGTTTCTACTTGCCCAAAAAGAGAGACTTTTGCTTCTGCAACGAGGTTTGACACTCATGTAGCCCTTACAGAAAAATGGTCGAAGGAAAAAGTGTGTGGCATAATACGATTCTTACAAGCAAAAACCAAAAAAAAATCCCACAAAAATCTTCATGTGCAGGGTGCCCGACAATTTCAATGTCAGAAGCTGACAATCAAGAAGTTGAAGTTAAACACTTATTCGTCAAGACAGGCAGATGAAACCTCTGTTTTATAGCTTGTTCACTTTCATCTGACAGTGGTTAAAACAAGACCTTTTCCAACCCCTGAAGCAATATTAAGCAGGAAAGAGGTTCAAAGAAAGGTCTTAGTACAGACATCTGAGATTGGCTGCATTCTCTTGACCAGAGTCTTTTCAAGAAGAATGTTTGAGGATGAACCACATTGATTTTCATTGAAACTATGTTGGGAAGTATGATAGCTGAATGGTAATACTAAATAATCCGCAAGTTTCATTCAGATTCAAATAGAATTGTTCACTCACTCGCTCTCAGCGGCCATTTCACCAAACTTTTCAGATAGCCTTTATTATTTATATAACAATGGCCAACATATACTTCATATACTTCAGCATAATTATTAATATGTTCTCTTTCACACTGCTGGTTTGCAGCACATATCACACCAGAGTATATTTTTGTGAGGGTATCGGGAAGGTAGGATTTTCTACTTTAGCTGAGATTTTAATTAATCATTTGAGCTCTTGACATAAAAAAATAGTCTACCATAAAGTACAATTTGGGGAAAAAAACCCAAACACAAATTAAAAACACAATTTACTGTATCATGAAATTGAAATTCAGTTTGCTGTTTTACACAATGGGACTGCTCAAGACAAGGAACTTTTTTTTGCCTAGAGAGGATATTGATTGCCAACTAATATTTCCCACTGAGAACATCAGAAATCAAGATATTTTCATTCTCTCAGAATACACACTCTGAGACCAGATTTGCTGAGAGTGTATTTAAAGAAAGGGCTTGCTAGAAAGAGGAAGAAAGTCTATATCTCATGTCAAAGTAAATCAAAAACAAGCAAGACCACCAGATGTGTAGAGATATCTCTCTCTGCTGTTTCCTCTTGCACCTTGGGTAGGTGAGATTCTGCTCCTGATCTTCTCAGAGAATGAATGACTTCAGTCCCCACTCAGAAGTCCTAGGAGCATGTGGTATATGTTGAACACATTTTGACAGCAGAAAGTAAAGAAAGGAGAGCACACCTATTAACAAATTTTATCCTTACCAAAAATGGGTAACAGTTGAAAAACTGAAAGTTCGAAAAAAGGCATGTGGCGGCCAAGAATTCAAAGGACTCGAAGTTCTATATTCTATATTTTATAGGGAAAAAAACCCTCACTGGAGTAAAAAACAGTGGGACAAAACACATACTTCAGCAACACATAAATATAATGGGCAACAAATCTTATAATATAACTTTTTCTTTCACAAAATTAGCCCCCAGAGGCGGAAGCAGTAACAGTGGGTAACCATATGATGCAGTCATGGAGCTCATCAAAAGAAAAAAAAGATTAAGAAATTCAAAAAGAAAACGTGGGTTTTTTTTAAAGATCATTTTTTAAAAAGTATGCTCAGCGCGCATCCCCACTGCCCAGCATAACTACGTGTTCAGTTCCCATTAAATGTTTCTCTGCAAGACTGCAAGGCACACATCATTTCAAATATTAAATGCAATACTCAGCATACAACAATATACCTTAAAAAAGCTCTTGGATTTAAAACAATCAGCTGATAAATCCTAAGTCTAATACATAAGCCATGCACTCAATTATGAAAAAAAATTATAATTGGAATGACTTTTAAAGCCTCCTCCACAAACACGGCAAACGAGGTCAAAGCCACATCAATTTAACAAAATCTTCGCAAATTAACGCCAGGGCAAACTCAGGTTTTACAACAAAATGCCATGATGTCATCAGACCGAGATGATGATGGGGGATAAGCAAAGAAACATCAAGTAGCCATTTCTTGGCACAGATGGAACAGTACTGGTACATCAAGTGCACTTCTGAGATTTTCATCTAATCTAGGTCTAAGCTTCAGCTGTCTTTTATAAAGCTATTTACTGACACCTTTTTAGAAGTATTTATTCTACTTCCTATACTCAATTCCAGAACTTGTTTAGTAGCTTTTAGAAGAGGCTTTACGGCACTCGCAACTGCATAAGGTCATATGAGCGCCAAAGGATCCAGAACTTGACCGCTTTACAAACCATGAAGTTGGATGAAAATTTTAAGTTATGAGAACTATGTGAAACCTTTTAAACAAGAAAAAGAAGTTGAATCTCTCTCTACATTTACAACCCTCCCCCCCCCCTCCCAAGACTGTATTAACTTCCTGAGCACCATCTCTAAAATAAACCCAATTCTCCAGTCTAGCCGCTGCCCTTAAAGACAAAAGCAAAGTTGTATACCAGAAGAAAAGATGAAACTGTAACATAATCTCAAAACACACTCACCAACAATAAAAAAGATACATATAAGCATAAATCATATATTTAATGTGAATGCACACACGCAAAAAATGTAATGTTTATGATGTTGTCAGCGGTAGCTATTGCTCTGACAATTTATTTCGTACCTGTTATGAGGTGTCCTTTACCAAAGGAAAATTATTTACACGCATTTATTTTCAAGAGAAAAAAAATATACAAAATTAGGTTTGGTAAAGTGACCTAGTGCAGCCAAAGGGAATTTTCTTCCGTAGCCGTCCGTTCATAATAATATGGTTAAAAAGTGAGCCTGACAGTGCCTGTATCAAAAATGGCAAACAGATAAAGATTTTAGAGGGGAAACACTCTTTGACTTTTCGCCCTGTGTGTAACCACATGCCCTTGGTGCAACCAGTCTGCCAATCTGCCACCATTATGTGAATTAAATGCATCCAGATTTTCAAAGACACAGAAGAAATGGAATTAAGAAATAAATAAATATAATTTGCTTTTGAATGAATTACAAGACCCCTGAGGGCTTCGTCTGAAAAAATTGAACTAAAATTAGGACTAAAAACTGAAACAGTTATCTGCGTGTTGAGAATCTGCGGTCGTGTAAAGGCACGTACATTCAGCATGTGTGACTTCCTCTTCAACTGAGATTACACACTGGGCCAGCTTTTTGCCTGTGTTCTACAAAGTTAGGTCTTGATGAAGTTGCACAGAAGAGCAATTTCATTATATCTTCCCTTGCTGATGCCGTTTTTGTTTTTGCTATATGAATTGTTCACTTTGAACACAATGTAGGTGTTTTGAAAAAGCTTTCCAAAAACAATGCTTTTTACCCCAGCATTAAAAAATATAAACTCCCAACGGCAAACAGTTTCGAAAAGGGCAGTGCTCTCAGAAAGTGACACTCTCCACTTAAATGTGCTGTCAGAAAGTGACACTCTCCACTTCAATGTGCTGTCAGAAAGTGACACTCTCCACTTAAACTCTCAGAAAGTGACACTCTCCACTTCAATGTGCTATCAGAAAGTGACACTCTCCACTTCAATGTGCTGTCAGAAAGTGACACTCTCCACTTAAACTCTCAGAAAGTGACACTCTCCACTTCAATGTGCTGTCAGAAAGTGACACTCTCCACTTCAATGTGCTGTCAGAAAGTGACACTCTCCACTTCAATGTGCTGTCAGAAAGTGACACTCTCCTCTTAAATGTGTCATCAGAAAGGATTTTTTTTCCCGATGAGCAATAACAGGCGGTGCCTACCGATCAAATCCCAGAATGCAGTTTGTTTCTTGTGCTCCCCTCCCCATTACTATCTCAAAAAACATGCTAGGAGGGTGAGTTTGATGATATAGAGTAAAAAAATAATGTTAGACCAAGGCTATTGTTTACTTGCACTTATGATTATTCTGGACAACCTTCTCAAGAGTTGACATCATGTTGAAGTGAAGCAGCGGTCAAATTTACTCTTGCTCAATTCCATATGATAAACGTACACTGATTTTTCAGATGTGACATGATCACGAAGATTTGACTAGCTGATTAAGTGGCTACACCGCACACACCCTCCCTCCCCTCTCTCACACACACACACACACACACACACACACACACACACATTAAATGTGCATACACGATGAGGCATATTGTAGATAAAAAGCAGTCCGATAACACCGAGTTAACATGGGGGTACATGCATTGCACGCAGTCTGAATTACTGTACCTGCTGCTGGTCACTGAGACTCTGACCATTGGTAGCTCGCTAGTTGGAAGGGACAAAGTTGAGAATGACGTAGCACATGTGGTTGAGTTTGAGTTTAAAAGATGGATACCGACACCATAAAGGTCATTCAGAGGTGGGAAAAGCAAGACAGGTTAACAGAAACAATAGAAGAAGAACCTACCAATGGTGTCCTCCAAACACTCACATTAAGCATGTTTGGAGAAAAGAACAAGAACAACGTACACATCACTTGACACCCATGACCTTATCAGAACTGAACTAGGGAACAGATGGAAGGAGTAAGAAATTGGACCAAAAGGAAAACAGCAGTCAAAATCAGTCTCAGGATAAAAAAGAGAGGCACAGTAGCGGAGATGTATACATACAACACCTAAAGACAAGATATGACACAACACAGAAAAGAACATACATAACTTTTCCAAAAACATTCAAAACAACTCACTATGTTCTGGAATCCATCAACCAAGACAGCCACAAGGGTCATTATCTCTGAATATAAAATGTAGATCACAACGCACAGTGAAAACACCGTCCTCTGCTGGGACAGCCCACGGCCTAGTCTCCTCTGTACTTCCATAAGCTGACAAAATGCCTTTTTTTTTTCATTTTGGTGCCCAATTACTTTATTTGCTAAACTGAAAGCCTGATCAGTTACCCTACTTGTGGGAAAAAAATCAAAGCGAAACTGTGACTAGTTTTTGAATAAAATACAATGCAAATTTCGGAAGAAAACTATTTTTATATGGCTACACTGACAAAAAGCCTCTTTATCTCGAAACTGCCGTGAATAGAAAAAAAACAGGCGTTTTGTCAGCTTATGGTAGTGAAATACAACACAACGAAAACACATAGTGAGGCAGGGCCAACAAGTCCTCTACTCACCTCTTCATCTTCCAGTTTGTTGATCATGTCCTCTCCATACATATTGGACAAAGAGCTGAGCTTGTGGAGATCAGAAGCAACTGAGAGCTGGTTGGAATCCCCATTCACCACCCCATTTTCACTGGCAACATTTTTTTCTTGCTCGTTTTTCAGGGCAGCCCTCTTTTCCTCTTCTTCTTTTTCAGCTTCAGCAATGGCGCGCTGGTACTCATGCGGGTACACCTGAATTCAAAATTAAAAACAATTTTTAAAAAAGAATTCAGAGTTTGGGTAAGTGAGGAAGACTAATTGCAGTTACTAATTGCGTATATTAAATATTGCAGTCACAACCATCTATGATGATGGCATGCAAATTTGGTAAAAATACAAGCCGGGAGGGGAGGTGGGGGGGGGGGGGGGGAGCTATGAGCTCAATCCATTACAAACTGATATTCTAGCTGACTCTGATGCTGGCAGATTACAGCCCACTTTTCAGAGCTGACCGGCTTCACAGAAAGTCTTCTCAGAAACAGAACAGATTGCCCGTTAAAAGTTTTAGCTGGCCGTTTGCCCTGGTGTGTCATGCATGGCCTCTTGCTGACAGGGGCCACTCCCCCCCCCCCAACCCACCCACTATGGGGTGCAAATTAAGAGAAAATGAATAGAGCTTTTCAAGTCAAAAAGTCCTATACACGCGATGAACTGGAATCTATTTACAGTTTAGCGAACTGCACAATGGTACAATAAAGTTTGTAATTTAAAGAGGACAGTCTTAGGCCTAATGGTTTCACTAGTGGACATGCATATTACAGGTAGTGGGTTCAAACTCAGGAAAAGCTTAGTAAAACTACGTGCAAATCATATAGACACTTTAGACTTTTTATCTAAAAATTGTTTTTAATGTATGCCTGTGATTTTGCACCCCCATCGATACACTTTAGATCATTTAGGAAGAGGGCTTCAACCCCGCCTGTCAGGACCAATCTAGGCAGAGAGGGATATAACACCGAGACACTCCATAAAAATTCTCTCCACTCCGGATTCAAACTTGGGTCTCCTGCATGTGACAACAAAGTGCCTAAGCACTAAACCACAGATGCCAGAGAAAGACACTTTATATTTTTCATTTTTTCCATCCATTAGGTTGCTTACTAATTGGGCACCGGCGAATAAACAAATTACAGATTTAAAAAAACAACAACAAAAACCAAAAAACCAAACAGTTTACGACACTCATCGAGTCACCCGCTTCTGACCTTGATAAAGTGGCCCTGTTCTGTGTTCCAATTATCGAGGATGCCCCGGGCCAGAGTGGATCCAGTCTTCTCCACAAACTCCATCAGCAGGCCGTGCACGAAGTCCAGGTCAGTCTCGTTGTTGAGAGGCAGCAGCTCCACCGACTCCTTGTTGCAGCGATCGTCAAACATTTTCCGTCTGAATAGAGATCAGAACAAGTGTGTCACAAAGCGGTGGAATCAGGCGTTCGTCAATTTTTGGGCTTATGGAGTTATTGGTATCATCTTAAAGCCTGTTCATTTGCTTTGCTTTTGATGAAAAGGATAATATCCATCTATCTTGAATAAAAGTTGAGGTATTTGTGATTGAAGGAGGTGGGAGTTGCCTGGTGTCAGAGATAAAAGTAGTGAGAAAATGGCTGCCAAAGTTAGGTGACTTCCCAAGCTGTAGTGTCCTTGCAAACTACAAATATACATTTTTTGTGTCTTTGATTTATGGGTTTACTGTAAAATCCATGTAGGAATGTGTTTTGAAGTGGATATATAGGGTGCTGAGCCCAAAACAAGAACAAATGATAAAAATTGCCAAAAGGGCTGAAAAAGGTTGATTTTTTCGATTTTCTTAAGTTGACGAGCACCTGATTTCACCATAGTGCCTCACAAAGTATGTACACATTCATTCTGATACTTTTTCCAGATCAGATAATTGTTTTTGGCACACTTGTCTTTAAAAACTGGCTTCATAAACTGTAATATATTTCTACATATAGTGTTAAGTGTTAAACTGAATTAATAAAAATACAATCAATGCATATGAACAAAAGTACAGCTCTAAGAGGAAAATGTTGAGGAAAAGTTAAGAAATATTATGTCATGATCATCATCATCATTGACTTGATGCATCTATTCAGCTTCACTTTCAATGACCCTGACAAATAAATAGATGAAAGTCACCACTTTTGCTTTTACAATCACTGATTATAATTATGATGACTTTTTCTGATCAGAAAACAAAACACATCAACAAGTCAGTCACACTGCTGTCGTAGCTTCTGCAGGACAAAATAAATATGTGCGGCATGCTGACAGAGTGAGTTACTTCTCAAATTTTAGCCCTATGGAAAAAGAAAAGTCCAAACTATAGAACACTCAGAAACATTCTCAGCTTCCCGGGAAGCATACAGTGCAAGCAGCTCATATAGCGTTCAAACATTAACAAACTGACAAGATCTTTCACTGTCATGAAATAATAAAAGACATGTTAGACTTGAAAAAATGGCATCAATTGAAAAAATATAAATTTGACCCCAGGGTCCATTCTTGGCCTATTTCTCCATTCAAAGATTGCGAGAAGTCACTCATCTTGTCTGCATGCCTCACATGAAATTTTACTCTTTCCTTCATAAACAGTTCAAAATATTTTGAGTCCCAGCTCCTATTAATTCTGGTCTACCTCAGAGTCCCCAGCCTGTTATGGAAAATGTATCGATTCCACTCTTTTTTTCTTTTTTTTGGGTCACACAAACAGACTCAAAACAGACCCTTTACTTTGAAAATGATGTGAAACAGAAGGATAGTTTGCAAACATAGACAAGGACTCTTTGTGAATTCAAACAGTAGATACAAAAACTGTGAGCCTTGTGAACGAAACACACCACACATTTTCGAAGATGACAAAAAATAGGACTTAACCCCAACTTCCACGACTGTTGGAATTGAGATCAAGAAGGATGAAAGAGAAAGACCACTAGCTCTACTGTCCCCGTCGTTTTCTGCAAGAAAAATTATGAAATTATGCAAACTGAGCCTAAAAATGTGAAATTATGCGATTCTGTTAATTTTAACAAAGAACATTCTTTCTTGTACAATTTGTTGTTGTGCAACTGACTCACTTGTCATAGCAGTAGGCAATGCCACCAGACATGCCAGCAGCAAAGTTCCTGCCGGTCAGTCCCAGTACAATGACCCTTCCACCGGTCATGTACTCACAGCCATGGTCACCACAACCCTGAAGAAAAACACAACATCATGCTAGGGTCAACTTCAGTGTCTTCTTTTTCTTCTCGATCGCATCACACTTGAAGTCTGGTATCTGTCATAAATTGGGGAGTCCTGTTCAATTCATCTGTCGGCCCGTATAGCTTCTCTTGTAATGTCAGTGGGGTGTTGGCCACGTTTCCTGTCTCAGGGCCCTGTGTGTCTTGCAGTGTTGAAGGATGTGTTCAACACTGGCATATTGGTGATTGTACTAGTTTAAAACATCCGTATGTATGTTGTCTCAGTCTTGTGCGTTGTGTTCTTAAACTTCAGGGTTTACTGGACCATAACATACAATGACCCCTTTAACTCTTAGAGCCCTTACCACCAGTTCACTGGTGGTGCGTAAAACTGCCTGTATGCCCAGCCACTGGTACACCAGTGAGCAAGACCCCATCCCCTAACTGGCCCGTATGAGATAAAAAGTATACAGAAAACAGTAATTACTACACAAGAGGTTATTGATTATTTTGAAGATCTTTCTGAATTAGACGCTGGTAATGACAAGGTGGGATATGAAAAGTGATTCTGACAAATCACATGAATATTAGTAATATTTCGTTCAGGAGCTCAGGTAGAGGGGCACAGTAGCCTCAGGAGGTTAGGACTCAAAGGGTTAAAGTCTACATGCCAAGAGTTTAACCCCAATGTGGTGAAAGGTGTTTTACATATTTCCATTAAAATACCTGAATTTATTGCCATAACTTTTATATATATATACATACATATATAAAAAGATGTTCCTCTTTTCCTCTTCATACATACACACTCATGCACACGTACCTCTGCTATGGCTGTAGCTCCTGAATTCCTGACACAGAACCTCTCCGCTGTCTGACCTCGGAAGAAAGCTTTGCCAGCCGTAGCTCCATACAGACAGACGTTGCCAACGATGATATTGTCCTCTGACTTGAAGCTCTCTGGCATGGACTTGGGTGGAATTATCACAACCTCACCACCAGACAGTCCCTGTTAAAAAATCAAGCGTTATTCTTGGAGAAACCCGATACTGCAAGAAGAACGTTCCTTTGAGAATGAAACCCAATGCCACTGTGTTAATGTTGAACTAAAGTAGGAAACTCATGTCCACAACAAGTATTACAGACTGTGTATCTTAAATGGGACTCCCCAACAACCCTCTCTTCCACTTCCCTCCCTTTTTGAATTTCGATATGATGTCACAATGCAAAAGCTACGAGTGTCAGAGTCTGATGTCCTTCTTGCGGCACATAATGAATTACTGCTGAGTGAGCTTATGGAATGAACTCTGGGCTCTCAGGATAGAGGAAAATGTTCAGCTCTGAGTAACCTCCGGCCAGCATGCTTCAGCTCTGTGGGCCAACTCTACGGTATCATGACCTACCTTGCAGACATAGTCATTGGCATCTCCCTCCAGAAAGACGTCCACTCCGCGGGCTAGGAACGCACAGAAACTCTGGCCACCGGAGCCGGTAAGTCGGATCTCAATGGACTTCTCCGGGAGACCATCTTCAACAGTGCGTCTGAGGGCAAAGATTCCAGTCATAAATCAAGACAGTTTAGATCATTTTGGAAGGGAAACTGCTTCACCCCTTACATAGGTATCATCATCATCATCATCATCATCATCATCATCATCATCATCATCATCATCATCATCATCATCATCATCAATGCCTTTCACCCCTAACAGGGTTTAGGACACATAAAAGTTCTTCCATTTATCTCTGTCCTGGGCCACCTTCCTAGCTCGTTCCAAGTGAGCTTCATCTCTCTCATGTCCCTTTCCACACATCTCGTCCATGTTTCCCGTGGCCTCCCCCTGCCTCGTGCTTGCTGTGGGTTCCACTGCAGTGACTGTCTTGTGATGTTTCCGCTGGGTTTTCGGAAGGTTTGTCTCATCCATCGCCACTTTCTTGGTCTTATTTCTACTCGTATATCCTTTTGTCCTGTCCTTTACAACAGCTCTTCATTTCTTATTCTATCCTGCCACTTAATTCATAGGATACTCTATTCAGCACTGTCTTTATTGTCTTTAAAGTTTCACAGCCATAAAGGAGCACAGATTTGACATTAGAATTAAAGAGTGGAATCTTGGTGCGCAGTGAGATGTTGCTTACTTTCCAGATTTTGATAATTGCTTGAATGTTGACCTTGCCGTGGCGATAATTGCTTTCACATCTGCCTCAGTTCCACCTTTACCATCAATGACACTTCCCAGGTAGGTAAAGGAGTCCACTTCTTCCAGGGGAGTGTTTTCCACTGTCACAGCGGGGCTTGACCCGTTTACTAGCTTCACTATTTTTGACTTGCCCTGGCGTATACGTAGGCCAACACTCCTTGATAGGTAGTTGAGATCCTTTGTCTTTTTTTGCATCTTACATAGGTATCACAGCTTTAGAATGTTTTTTTTTCTTCAGCAGGTTATCATCCACGCATTAACTCTCTATCTCCAAGGGGGAGGGTAGACCCATTATGCTAGGGCCCTCTTTGGGTACAAAATCTAAAGGTGACAGATACGTTACTAAACTGGTCAATAAATCAAAACAAGTCTACCTATTTAGATAGCTCTTCATCTGTAAAAGAGACCTGTTTTCTGCAATTGCCAGAGAGTAATATCACGATGAAGTCGTCGTTGAGGAACGTGCCTGAGCCGCTGCCAAGCAGCTCACCAGCACAGTGGTTCTGAAAACGAGCTGCCCGAGCGGCTTGCTGAAGATAAAAAGTTAAGTGTGTCGCTGCAGAATCACTTTGCCTGGAATAGCCCTATTGAAAAATGTTCATGAACTAGTTACACTAAGCATAACACCATCCAAATACGCATGTGTGCATTATGTAGAAATAAAGCATTCACTCTATTATTCTCATTACTGGCAGCCAGTGGGCACTGAAACTTACTTTGAAATTTCATTGCTGAGAGTAGCACCGAAAGCCCTGTCCTCGTTGCAGATTTTTGTCTCGATGAGGACATGCTTACTACGTCCCTCCAGAACATCCATGGCCTGTGCAATCATCTTGTTGTCCTATGTTAAAAGAAAAAAACCACAAAGAGAGCAAAATTTAGAAGCTGTTGAGCACAAAAGTACTGAATATTGAGTAAAGGCTTTTTATTTCTTCTTACGCCTCTAAAATTTGGAATTCACACCCAAAAGAAATGTGTGTTATATCATCAGAGAGAGAGAGAGTTTCACAATTGTCTAAAGACACATTTGTGCAACACTGTCCTCTGACTGTACATTGTGTGTTTGTGTGCGGTTAAATGTGCATTTTCTGTCTTTTGATCACATTTGTTAGTTGAATTGAGTGATAATTATGCATTGTATAGCACTAAGAGCTTTCTAAGGATTAGCTGCTATATATAAATTCCCATTATTATTATCATCATCATCATCATCATCATCATTATTATCATTTTTATCATCATCATCATTACTATTATTATTATTACTTTACGCTATTTTTCTCAGTCCTTCCAGGAAATGAGTATGTAATAATAGAAAGAGACAATATGTGATAAAAAGCAAGTTGCATTATTGATTTAAAAAGTTAATTTATATCACTATTACTTACTACATTTTCTAACCTACTTCATTTTCTGCCATCTTATCGCATGGGTGCTTGATGAGATGTTTTTCAACTCACTGACTTTTTCATATAATACATTATGGCCTATTTTGCGATCAGAACTTCAAAGTCGCTCCCCTCTTGGGTCTCAACTTAGTCTTCAAAAACACTGTGAACAATTTAATTTCCATAGATCACAATTCATTCGACATTTATTCTGTGCTTAAAGGACCAGGACCAATTAATCCTGGGTTAGGGTAAACTTGTATTTTGATATTTGGTGATATAACTTACCATCCCCCTAACCCCCCCCCCCTCTTCTCCAAGATACTCAGTACCCCCAATTTCAGGGCTCATATTCTTTGAAAATACCATCTGTATCTAAGTTTGAGGTCATACTTGCATTGCACACAATGCCACATGTCAAAAGGAAGAAAGGTATGTGTAACCCACATCTTTTCAGTCACAAGAAACATGAAAAAGTGTAAGCCTTTCCAACAACAAAAAAACCTCCTCAAAATTTCCATTGTCTTCTTTCTTTGATTCGGTATACACCAGTTTTCAAAAGATGAGTGTGGCGAAAAGATGAATATTTTTCATGAAGACATACCAGCCTCTTCTCAAACTCAAAGTTCTGGGCAACAGTGCCTCCTCGGATGCTGGTACCGGGTCGGAGGTCGAGGGCGTTCTTTGTGATGTTACTGAAGTCCAACATTTGAGCCTTGAAGTTTGTGGGATCTGGAGAGAACTTCAGTTTGTCCACGCGACCAATCATCTCCTGGAAAGTGCGGAATCCCATCTCGGCCATGATGGATCGAACCTGGTTGGAAATTATTTAGAACAATGACAACTATTTTACATAGAACAGCCCTGAAGCTATCATGAGAGTACTCAAGATACCATGATTCAGTGCATAAAATATTTAGCATGTGGGTCTTTCAGGTAATGCCCTGAAAGCTGATAGTAAAACAAAAGTGGGAATTCTCAAATGGTTAGCAGACCACAACCAGAATTTGAATGGTCAGTCCAAGCCATAAAGTTTCAAACACTTCTCCCTGATCCATCACTTTCCAAAGCTTCCAAGGTAAACAACATATAAATATGTATGCGAGGCATTGTAGTAAAATTAGGGTTTTTTTCACAATAGTGCATCTGTAAAAACTGGCATTTTTTCCCCCCCTTAGGCAATTTTTATCTCATTTTTTCCCCCTAGGCTCAACATCTTTAATATCTATTTAAAAACATGGCTGTGCGGATTTTATTGAAAAACGTTGATCAAGGGCACAAAACATGTAAATTCATATAAGACAAAAATATAAATTCCAATGTAAGTTCCAATGACATGTACATATGGGAAATCATAAAATTTAAGCAGCCATTTTCTCTCGTATTTTATCTCTGACTCCAGACCCCTACCACCCTTAATCACAGAACATCATGACTTCTGTTCAAGACTGATGGGTAGGCCTTCTTTTTTTTCATTAAAAGCAAGACAATGAACAGACTTTAAGATGATACTAATAACTCCATAAGCCCAAATATTGACGAGTGCCTGATTCCACCATGTCATCACATATATATATATAAAGAGGGCAAATATGGACACAATAAAACAAAATACGACTTATCATTTATGTTTAGTAAATCAATCTAAAAAACGTGGTCTGACTTTTTTATACTTGCCCCATAAAAAAGCTGTGTTACTATTTCTTAAGCTGTGCATATCAAGCAATCAAATAGTCTTGCTCGAAGACATAACTTAATCCAAAACAGTCTTATTCCAAGTACCCACCTCTTCTGCCAGAAGGAACAAGAAGTTCACAACATACTCAGGTTTACCGGCAAACTTCTCCCGGAGCTCAGGGTCCTGTAGAAAAATTGAAATACATGGATAATTTTGTGTGCAAAAACAGAAACAGAAATAGAAATAGAAACAGAGGACAACTCCACTGATTCCTGAGGAAAGATTTGTTTTGCAATGACAAGTAAAAGAATTGAAATGAAATGTCTGCATGGCACTGCTGCCTGCCATCATTAATAAACAGTATACGCAGTTTTTAGTTTTACAGAAGAGTTCAAAGAGGTCATAACTAGTAATCTAGAACAAATCCTTGATTGTAAAAAAAACAACAACAGATTATCATGACTTTAAAATCAAGAGAAAAATCTTCAATGTACAAAAATAGAATATTTTGTCTGTCACTCACCTGGGTAGCCACGCCCACTGGGCACGTGTTCAGATGGCACTTCCTCATCATGGTGCAGCCCAGGACAATAAGTGGTGCTGTGCTGAAGCCAAACTCATCAGCCCCCAACAGAGCAGCCACCACAACATCGCGGCCTGAAGCAGGAAGAGGAGAGAATACAGTGGTGTTCACTTAACGGCAACCCTGATAAGAACAAAGTCCGCTTAAAAGCAACTTTAGTTTTGGTCACAGAATTTTCCAAAAGAAATTGCCCCATTTAACAGCAACATTTTCCTGTAACAGCGACCTTTGTTGCCATAAATTGTCTGACCAAAATTACTAATGATGAATTAAAAAACAGAATGAAAAAAGAGAACAGCATATAATCTTAGTATGCATGCATCCCTCCTCTCTTGTTTTCTCCTCAAAACTCCACGTCTAAAATACACTACACTGAGTACAGATCCCAGTCAGAGATGAGGTACGAAGAAGGTGGTAGTGATGGATTGGACATTTTCTCAGGAAGTCAGGCAGCTGCATAACAAAGAAAGTATTGGATTGGAATCCATAGGGTAAAAGATCAACGGGAAGACTGTGGGGAACCTGGAGAAGAATCACAGAATTATAGTACAGAAAAGTGGGAAAACATAGAATAACATCAAGAGGCTAGCCCAGGATAAAAGTAAGAGTCTCAATTACTGCATGTAACATAGCTACCAATTAGCTACATCTATGGAGGGGAAAACTTAATGAATCCCCATCTTCTTTGCTTTGTTTTAATTTTTTTACGTGCTGACTCGTTGGAACTTACGGGTATATGGAGCTTTATTAACCCACAAAGCAACATTTGAATATGTGTGTTGGCTATTTTTGTGCTAGAACGAAGTGCCCTTTTCTTTTCAAGCAGACATATTACGCTATTTTCGAAAGCTCTCTTATTTATCTATACTGAACCAGTCTCTTTGACTCTTAGGCAGGGGTTGATTTAGATAGAGCCAAAAAAACTTCTTTGACTTTGCCTGATGTCTGAGGTCTTGATAACATGTTTCATAGTCAGCTTCTTTTTGTTTTAGTTAGCATTTTACAGCATTTGCAACACAACTATGTCATATAAGAGCTGAACATAAGAGGCATAACAAGATAGTAACAAGCACAAAATAGATAGAGAAAAGATAAAGATGATAGATGTTGGATGGGAAAGAAGGAACCAACCACACAAGAGCATCCGCCAACCACCCACATTTCATAGTCTGAATGTGAAAAGCAACATGGGACACGAATGAGTGCAGTACTGAATCATGCTGTTAATTCAGAAAGTCAGTTCATCACAGGATAAGCTTCATTAAATTACTGTTTTAAACACTAGCAGAGTAAAAATAATAAACTGATCATTTCATACATGAAATGTGTTATAACAAAATAGGTTCAATAAGTTTTACTGATAAACGGAAACATTATAAAAACATGAAAGGTTTACAAGAATGTCATAAACAATAAAAAATATCCTGTTTCTTAAAACTACATTAAACACATGAAATATTTTCAAACCTCTTCAGTCAGCTCCTCATATATTCTATTAAAGCCTTTTTCTAGCAATCACTTAAACTACAAACTGGGGTTCAACAAACTGTGAACACTATAAATACATAATTCTGAACAACTATATCAGCAAATAGTGATACATCTCTCCGTTATTAAAAAAAATGCCTCACAAGCAACTCGAAGATCTGAACAGTCCCACAAGAATCTTCTAGCAAATGCCACTCGTGGCAGAGTGGTGACGTCTTTACCTGATCTGATCTGTCCATCAGCCTGAAGGACGACGCGTGACCTCAAGTTGTTCAAGGTCAGGGTCTGGTGAGTCTCTGAAATGCCCAGTTCCCACGGCAACCCAGCGTTCTTAATGCCAGTCCAGCTGCTGGCACCAGTTCCTCCGTCGTGACCGGAGATGACAATGTGCTCAGCCTTGCCCTGCCAAGCAAAGAAAACGTAGCTGGTGTAACAAAAAAGTTAAATACAGAAAGTAAACACAGAAGAGCTGCTAAGCTCATCTTATCTTCTGTGCTCTGCCTTGCCCTTCCAAGCAAAGAAATTGTAGCTGGTAAAACAACAAAGTTAAATGTAATGTCCATTACTATTATGCAAACCATCTCTATTGCCTTAGTATTTTTAGGAAACCTGGCAACTGGTAACGACTGGCGCGTACTTAGAGAAGAGAATTTTCAGTAATAAAGCGTACGTCCACCGTTACAGTCGTGTCTGGCTCCTGCTGCTTTCAAAGTCTGTCTAGATCTAGATGTTGTGATTGTAATGTCCCGACTGTATAGTAAACACAAAGGAACCTCTAGGCTCATTGTGTTTCATCATTCTTCTGAAACAGTTTACAGCATCAATACAGCATTGTCCAAACAAGAAATTCCTCTCCCATGGGTGATATGCTGCCAGTCAAGTGTCTTTAGAGGTTGGTATCTTTTCTCTCAACATACTATGTCTCTCATCCAGCACTCTTAAATTCCTGATCTATCAACGTGGGAAAAGGTCTTGCAAAAAAATCCACTAACCCCGCTCTTTCCTGAGTGGACCTAATTTTCTTAAATGATCTGATTGGTTCTCATAAGGCCTTCAACTGATACAAAAATAAACCTATCATTGACCTCAATCTGATGTTTTTGTATTACCCATGAAAGCCTCGCCATCATTTTCATTGACAAAAACAGCACTCCAAGAGAGCTAAAAAATAGCAGACGCTGCAACAACAAGTCTCACCTTCGCCACTCCTGAAGCGACGACTCCCACGCCAATCTCTGACACCAGCTTGACGCTAATCCTGGCAGCGGGGTTCGCAGCTTTCAAATCGTAAATGAGCTGAGGAGTCAAAGGTCATCAAGTTATTGAACACCTGTTTTTAAAAAATATACATTATACTTCCTACTAGAATGTCAAGTCTTTAACTTATGAGTAGCTTCAAGCAGCTTCTGTGGGTACTCCTAATTTTTCACACGGACATGAGCTGTTTCAGTTTTGGGTAATGATTTATAGAGAAATCTGCTCGGGCTTCTGGCCCAAACAGGCGAGCTTTTCTAAGAGTTTTAGCCATCAACTTGTCTTTCACATGTTCAAAATATCCACAGATTTCTAAAACCATTACATGAAAAGTAACTGCTAGACTTCACCTGCCTTAGGAATTGGGGGAGGGAGGAGTCAGAAAACAAATTGCTGAATATCACATTGATGATAGATTGAATAGATTGTAAATTGAAACAGGGATGGCACTGGATATCAACTGTATATCAAGGATTGGTACACTGATGGCACTAAAACAGAAGCCCAGGGTTCAAATATTTCAGCCTAATGGCACATGGAAAGAGATTGGAGACTAGTTTTCCCTTGAGCAGCACAGAATGCAGTCTAGGTTGGAAAGAGGAGGAATATCTTTACCCTAAGGAGCTATGCCTTAACCCGGATGCAAGTAATTTGTACCCTTCTGCCCACTGAAAGCACTTCAGCACCCTTTGATGAAAATTTACAAGTCAACTTGAGGAAGTTCAGGTGCGGTGGTCTTGCAGATTTACAGGATATAAACTGTCAGTGGTAAAGTGTCATCATTGTTCTAACCATTCATTTTTTCTCTCCTTTTTTGCCATGTACAAATTGTAAAAAAGTCTTGCAGACTTTGGGGGATAAAAACTGTCAGTGGTAAAATGAGCCACAATCACTGTTTTAACTATTCAGTTTTCTTCCCTTCCTTTTTCCCATGTACATACTGTAATAAAGTCTAACAGACTTAAGGGACAAAAACGGTCAATGGTAAAACGAGTAATCATCATTGTTTTAGCTACCGAATTTTTTTTCCTTCTTTTTTGCCATGTACTAATTGTAATAAAGCTTACTGTCTGTCCTTGCAATCACTTCCCTCACCTGTGCCAAATCCTCGATGGAGTAGATGTCATGATGAGGAGGTGGACTGATCAGACCAACCCCCGGAATGGAGTGACGGGTTCTCGCGATGTCTTTGGTCACCTTTGAGTGAACGGATCAAACAAAAACAAGAAAAGGTTTAGTAATAAAACCTTCATTCACATTTTTTTCTTTTCTGACAAAGTATCTCAATATAGTCTACCTCAAAGTATACCCCCCGCCGCCGCCCCCCCCCCCCCCCCCCACCCATGTTGTGAACAAAATAAGTTTTCCACCTGTTGGTGAGCAATCCAGAAAGGAATGTTGTCTTAGTGCAGTACTCAAACTCAAACGTACATATGTGTCATGATGTGGTGGAATCAAGCCCTCATAAATTTTTGGGCATGTGTAGTCTTAAAGCCAGTTCATTTGCCTTGTGTTTCATGAAAAAAATACCCATTTATATTGAGCAGAAGTAAAGATACATTTTTAGCGCCTTTCATCTACATTTTTCAATGTAATCAACACAGACATATGTGTTTTTAGATAGACATAAAAGTAGTTGAGCAAAGAAGAAACAGTATGATAAAAATTACCCAAGGGGTGGAAAAATGTCATAGTTCATTATTTTGACAAGTGCCTGATTTCACCATGCTGCAACGCATACGAGCACTTTCTGTTTAGTGTCTTTGATTCTAATCTGGATGAAGAGGCATTTCGGGGTGTGGGATGTTATTACTAAGCAAAAATCATGAAATCAGGGATCTAAAAAGAAAACATAAGTCGGTAAAATAGAGAAGCTTTTACTGAGAATAATTCTGGAGCGATAACCAACAGCAACTGAGAAGTACGATAAAGTTGAGTTGCAATGCTCTGTTTCTCTCACCTTGTACCCAGGCAGCTCTCCACCCTCCCCTGGCTTGGCCCCCTGGGCCATCTTGATCTGCAGCTCATCAGCATGCGTCAGGTACGAGCTGGTCACTCCAAATCGTCCAGAGGCAACCTGAGTGAATGAACAGATAGTTGGTTTTTCAGTAAGAGTTTTACGGCACTTGCAACACAATAAGGTCATATAAGTGCAGAAGAATAGAAGTGTTTTAAGAGAGTAACACACACAAAATAGATGGATGGGAGATAGAGACCATAGATGTTTGATAGGAAAGAAGGAGCAAACCACACCAGAGCACCCGCCAACCATCCACTTTTTCCCCCTTTTTTTTTCAATATTCTTATCTAAAGTTTAACACTTACAGTACCGAAGGCTCATATAGTGACAAACCCTTCAGTACCGCACCAGTTTAGAGCGCTGAAGCCATGGGAGAATTTTTTTTTAAATTAAAAAAACCTTTGCAGCCAAAGAAACACGATTTAAAAATTCACAGAGTTTCACCAACCATTCATTTATCACATAGATTGACTTTCTTTGGTATTTACTTTAGGGCAGTGGCTCTGTTCGCTGTTGAACACTTTGCGATCACTAGGCGCAATAATGCCCGAGAAGTCCTTTGCAGTCACTCTCCTGGCTGGGTGACCAGATGGGGTATTTTGTACTACTGCTGGATGTGTGACTGTAAAGTGTTAATTATGTTTAGTGTGCCAGGTTGCGTCGGCGACTAAAGTTGTCAGCAGTAATGAGCGCATACTATGGCCTGTTGACTATAGTTGCAGATGGTACTAAAAGTGTTAAAAATTTTTTAATGTTTTTTTCAACAAAGCCTGGTAATTTATAGAGAGGTACATATATTTTAACATCTATATAGGACCAAGCAGTATCAGAGGGAGAGAGAGAGCGATCCTTCAAGCTGAAGTTGAATCCAGGACTCTTGGATTTAGAGGCAAGTGTCTTTCACACTATACCATTTAATAATAATAGATAGCATTAGTATAGCGCAAATCCCCGCTCAACAGCAAGCTCTATGCACTTCACAATCTATACTATTACCCCAGCAGACCTGAGAGCATTCTGAAACAACCTCAACTTCCTAGGAAGCATGCAGTGCAAGCAGCCATTTACAGGCGCTAAAATACAGACACACTGACAAGATCTTTTGCTGTCTACGGCTGGATACCCATTCCCACCTGGGTGAAGTGAGGAAAATTCGAGTAAAGTGGAGCGGCTCGAACCCCCGAACCCGCAACCTCACGATTACGAGTCCGGTAGCCTAACCACTAGGCCACAGACGCCACCAAATTAGAATCCCTTCTAAGTGTTCTCTATTCTGTCGTTCAATGAAATACACTGAATACGGTCTTAAGAGTTACAAAAGCATGAAATTTCAATAATTTATTTCTAAAACAAGCCTTATGGCTACAGAATGTTATCCATCATGTACGGAAAAAAACTATTTCATACATCCTATTAGAAATTTTTTTTAAAGGTACACATAACATTAGAACAAAATAACCAAACAAAAACTTCAATAAACACTATTTGTTGTCATCACCACGCCATGTACAACATCTTAGAAAAGGTTAACATGTCATGTTCAAGGAAAAAAAACAAGAACCTTCATCTAAAAGCTGTTTCATCAACATTTCTGGACATTTTCATCTGAACCTGCTTTTGCGGGATCTTTAGAAACCCCTTGCTGCGTAAGTAACAGCAGCAACAACAATGGCAACAGCAGCAACCAACAACAATGACAACACCAGCAACAACAATAACAACAACAGCAACAGCAACAACAACAACAACAGCTGCAATAAAAATGACAAAAGCAGCAGAAGCAATGGCGTCAACAATAACAACCATGGTTACAAAAATGAAAACAAACAGCAACAACGACAACAATAACAATAACAACAACAACACCAATAACAACAGTTATAACAGCAACAACAACAGCAACAGTGACAACAACAACAACAACAACAACACCACCAATAACAACAACAACAACAACAACACCAATAGAAAACAAACAGCAACAACAACAACAATAACAATAACAACAACAACACCAATAACAACAGTTATAACAGCAACAACAAAAGCAACAGTGACAACAACAACAACAACAACAACACCAATAACAACAACAACAACAACACCAATAACAACAACAACAACAATAACAACAGCCATAACAGCAACAACAACAGCAACAGTGACAACAACAACAGCAACAACAACACCAATAACAACAGCTATAACAGCAACAACAACAACAACAACAACACCAATAACAACAACAACAACAACAACACCAATAACAACAACAACAACACCAATAACAACAGCCATAACAGCAACAACAACAGCAACAGCGACAACAACAACAGCAACAACAACACCAATAACAACAGCTATAACAGCAACAACAACAACAACAACACCAACAACAACAACAACAACAACACCAATAACAACAGCTATAACAGCAACAACAACAACAACAACAACAACAACAACAACAACAACAACACCAATAACAACAGCCATAACAGCAACAACAACAGCAACAGTGACAACAACAACAGCAACAACAACACCAATAATAACAACAACAACAACAATAACAACAGCCATAACAGCAACAACAACAGCAACAGCAACAACAACAACAGCAACAACAACACCAATAACAACAGCTATAACAGCAACAACAACAGCAACAACAACAGCAACAACAACAGCAACAACAACAGCAACAACTCTTCCTCACCTGCTTGATCTTGGAGCGGGCATTGAACTCTGGGTCTTCATTCAGATATCTCTCAGGATTTTCTCCACCCTCTCCAGTATTTGACTTTGCGCCAATGCGGTTCATGCCAATAGCAAGTGTGGTGTGAGCCTCGATTGAAATGCTGCCAAAGCTCATGGCTCCTACAGGGATTTAAAAAACACAAACATCAATGCAAAATTTGTCTGACCTGGAGAACAAAACCAGGAACACCGTCTACTTTGATTAATTTCTTTAGAGTCATTCTTTGATTAAATGAAGGTGATAGGAAGACGCAACAAGCAAAACAGGCAAACAACTTTGCAAGTGTTTTATTACAATAAAAACAAATGTTTTCGATTCATTCTTTACTTATATAGATATAAAGATAATGATAATAATAATAACTGTTTTAACAATAATTGCATTTATAAAGTGTATATCCATGCTCTACAGCATCCTCTATGTGCTTCAGAACTATCATTTCCCAAGCAGACCCAAGAACATGGCTAAGAAATTTGAGTAAATGTGCCATTCCCTGTGACACAACATCAGTCCCCTGATGGAATTTGAACCCACAACCTTACAGTTGAGATTCTGAGAGCTCTACCATTAGACAACTCAAACACACACGCACACAAAGATTAATGTATAGTTTGTAACTTTAATAAGGTAAGTTGAAACCACAAAGCTCTTCCACAAAAGGACATTTTCAGACAGTTCATGATGTGCAAACAAATGTAAATTTACTGCACTACAGTCATAAGATCAAGTTCACAAAAAAGAAATTAGAAAAGAAACATACAGTGTACATCCGCCTGGGAAAATAAGGGCTACAATAGCACTGACAATGCATACACAAAATAATTCAAAAGTTGTATCTTTAGACAGTACACAACACTACAAAAATACAAACAATATCACATTCACACTACTACAGGTCACCGTGGTAAAGCATCCTGCTATTTTAAGATATGCAGAACATATCTTTTTCTCAGGATTACACCCAAAAGACGACCCATGTGAGAGCCATGTGACCAAAATGGCTAGACACTGTTGGTGAGCATGAGTTCACGAACCACTCCATCACTGAAAGCCTCACTGGAGTGAGGCATCAAGGCTCTACACTGTTGAAAACCAAGACTACAGACCAAATTCTGTTTGTATTGCAACAACACAACAGAGTTTGTTTATACAGTCAAACCTGCTCCACTGGCCACCTGTATAAGACAATCACCTGTACAAGCGGCCACTTCCCATTTCATCCCTTGTGCATTTCATACATTATAATGATACTGTGTCAGACGGTCTCCTGTCTAAGATGGCTATTTTTCTCCTCGACAATGGGTCATCTTAGACAGTTTTAATGGTATTTCCTTTTTTTATGCTATTCTTCTTTCTTTGTTTAAAAAAATCTGTTGACCACCACTGTCTTCTCAGTTCTTGATGTGCTTCTTTTTTTTTACCTGTGCAGAACCTCTTGACAATGTTCTTGGCCTCCTCAACCTCTGAGATGTCCAGAGGCTTGTCTGCAGAGGAGAAGTCCAACTGGCCACGCAAGGTACATTTTTTGGAGCTCTCCCAAGCTGACTCCGAGAACTTGTCATAGGCCGACTTGCTGTTGCTCCGAGCTGCATCCTGTAAATACCGACAAAGAAGAGAATGAATTTCAGTGATCTCATAACGAGAACTCTATCCTGGTCCAAGAACGAAAGTGATCAACACTTTTTGCACATAGACACTACCACTCCCCCCCACCCACCTCCACTCACTGTCTATTTTCGTTACTCTTTATTCTCAAATTGTACAGACTCATCGTTTCAGGATCGCTGAAATATTTAGCACCTGAACACATAAATGCAGTGTCACAAATATTAAATTGTGTGTGTGTAAGGGGGGGGGGGGTGTATAATGTGTGTGCATGTGTGTGTATGTGTGAGTGTGCTTGTTTCCAAACCATTAAATTCATTCCTATTAGACAGTTACAGCAGAGCTTGCATACAAAACCAACATCTGACTTATACAATCATGCCGGTACAAGATGTGACCCTATCCCTGGACAAAGTGGGAAAATGATTAAGTAAAAGATTGGCCCAATAGTAATACTTTAATTCTTTAAAAGTTTAAGTAGGAGTTTCATGCAAGTTTATTATGACACAGTAACCTGCCTGTAATTTTAGTGACCTGTTGGTAGTCCATTTCTATTTACCTGTAGGTTTGCAATGGTCGTTGGATCATTCATGTGGCGTTCCCCTCCTTTACGCCAATGATACATTCCCTTGTTGACAACCAGCTGGTTGTCACAGTCTCTCCTCTCATAGGCCAGCGAGTGCCGGTTGATAGCCTGCAGTGGTCAAAAGCAACAACAAAGCTACAGTCTAGCATGCACATAGCGAAATCGTAATGGAGCAAATTTCTTTTCACAGTGTACAAACTTTGTTATGAAAGAATATACGCACTGACGAAGAATTCAGAGCTTCTTCGTTAAATTTTTACAGTACTTTTTCTTTAAAATCAACAACTTCAGAGAATCATTTGTTGGTACTGTGGCACAATTTTTGAACATAACAGTCACCAAATACTTCAGAACAAAATAATCCCCATTCCAACAAGTCAAAAAGCAGCAAGATTTGAAGAGCCATTGTACAACATCCAAGTGAAACTACAGCATCTAAAAGACTCAGTTGAAAACAACTGTCAGCTCTGTGAGATGAGTTCAGTTCCCAAATGGGGTAGACATTTTATTGAATACCTCTGTCTTTCTGCTGGAATGCAATATCTCACACAGTCTGAGTTGACTCTGATAATAGTAATAATAATAATGATAATAATAAAAATAATCTTATTATAATGGAGCTAAGCCCGTTTGTGAGGTCAGTATACATTTTTTACACAGGTGCCCATAAAATCTACAAAAATATGATTCAGTTACGAATTGTCACAAAGAGTTACGTGGGCATATTTTCAAAGTCCGGAAACTACCTTTTTATTTTTCAGTTTTTATGGTTTTTCCTGTAAATCGAAGCTCTCTGATGTTTTCACTCTACTTTCAGCCATTTCATATTTTACTGGGGACAAATCCCGTTTCGTTTCGTGCTTCGCCGTGTGTGTGTGACAGCTGCCTCTACTATTTCCAAATCTAGAATCTCGATATCCAACTCTGTTCGGATGTGTGCTTTGCAGGGTCGATGGAACTTCAGGCCAAAATTCTTTGTACTGACTTTTTCTAGGTACATTTGGTGTAGTCATGTCCCCCACAAGTTGAGTTCGTTTATACCCACAAAATCTTTACTTCCTTGTGCTGACGTTTTCAAAATTTGGCGCTTATTTGGTGCGTAGTTTGTTTTAATCCTAGATGTGTTTGGAGCACAGAATTCAAGACTGATTGGAAGTAGTTAGCAAAAACAGAAGTGCCGTTTGTGCTTTGTGACTAAAGGAAAGGGTCATGGATTTGAACCCAGCCACCATGGGGCCGAAATCGTGTCCTTGGCAGAGGTATGTTGTATGACTTTTCCTGACTTTATTGAAGTGGGAAAGGGTACCCGGTTGTAGGCGGGAGAGATGTCTTGTAATAATAATAATAGTAGTAGCAGTAGTAGTAAAAGTAGTAATAATAATAATAATAATAATAATAATAATAATAATAGTAATGATAATCTCTATTTATTATATTTGAGAAAGTTAGTTACTTTCGCTGCCTAAAACTTCCGACCGCTAAACTTTCCAATTTGAAAAAATTAACGGTGGTTCAGAATCATTTAAAGAGTGCACAGTTTTACTGAGGAGTCAGAAGTCACTGTAGTTTAATTTTCAGTTTTTCATAAGTATCGTTTAGATCTAATATTGGGAAAGTCTGTCTTCTAAGACGCCATTGTAAACAAGTGAGGCTTCCGTTCACAAAGAGCGCATGCACTGATCCCACAATGACTTGACGATTGATTCTTTTGAGTTCCTTCATCGAACGGGAAACCCAGCTATCTATTATATATTTGGCAACTTGGAAAAACATGAGTCATTTTTCCCATAAAACTGTGCCAGCTACAGAGTTGAAAGTTGGCAAGTACCTGCAAAAAGATAGATAGGTCCCCATGACGGAGCCCTATTTTTTATTTACTAATTTCCAGAATTCAGAAAAATATATTTGACAAAAAGCTCCCTTCCTTCTTTGGCCTTGCTGATTATTCCACTAAGAAACGAAACAAATCTGCGCAGCTGTCGGAACTGATATTTCGCAAGGCGCATTTTGTTTTGAGAGTACAGATCTAGACCTTCTAATTTTTAGAATCTCTCAAGATTTATTGCTCCATTCCAGTAGAGTGTAAAACTATAGTTAGTAGGCCAATGACTTTCAGTTGATGTTAATGCACCAATCATTCCTTTTATCGAAAGGGGGCCCAGCTAGTAATAATAATAACAACAATAATAATAATAATAACAATTTGTCAATTGGACGATCACAAAAAGTTTGGGTTGAAGCAGCCCAACTCTTCAATGATCAAAAGTGTGTTAAGAGCGGTGCGAAATATTTACAATCACACTCACCTCCTGACCGAGTACAGCAAAATTCACACCCCCGATGCGCGAAGCTGAGCCAGTGAAGCAGATGTCAATGACCTCCTGATGGAGACCCACAGCTTCAAAGATCTGGGCACCCTGAGAAGTAACACATGCAAAGGAATAGAATAAACATAAATCCTTCTTCAGCATTTGTTGACATTTACGGACATCAGCCTCCTGTCTAATTGTATCGTCAGTACCCACATTCCCTACTCAAGCCCAGGTAATAACAGCATCTCATAAAACAAGGTGCCAACTACTGAACTTCCCGGAAGTAAAAAAAAAAGGTGTGTTTTTATGTACTGTCATTTTAGGTGTCCAAATCAGATATATCTAACTAACAACAGGACTTCAATGGCTGATAGTTTCATCTACAAACCCTACCATATATTTGAGGGTGCACTACCTTTATCAATTTGGCAACTGAAAGGACACATGCAAGGGTTTAAATCTCAGAGTTGCCAACTAGTCATTTGATAAAATTCTGAATTTTTCAGACCCCTTGAAAACATATGCATGAGGACTCAAAGACAAAGTATTTTTTCATTGTCTAACACATCGTTGCATCGGTACTATTTTCATTCAAAGTGCAATGTGACATGCCAAAAGATATAAATAAGTTTATGAGCCTGAGTGTATTGCTAAATCCAGAAAATTTCAGAAATTCAGATTTCTATATTTATTTAGAAAATCAGCACCTCTGAAATCTAGTAGTTGGCCTGAGGGAGTTCTCACGCATGGCCTAGTAGGCTCAAAGATCTAAGATCCCAACCGGTTCAGATCAAGCCTGATAGCAAAATTCATTAACCCCTTGGTTGCCAGAATGTCATGAAAGTGTGTAATTTTTAGCACTGTGCCGTACCATGTATGTCACGGAAGTAGGCAAAATTTGCTGCTCCTGGTTGCCTATATGACGTTACATGTACGTCACATTGATAACCTGGCTCTAATTCTGCTGAGCAGAGTTTTAGTCATAAGCGATGCGTAGATTCGTATTCAGGAATAAAAGACACGCAAATCTGTACCAAATTTGCCCATATTCTTTTAATGCTAGGCTTGCAAGCGACCGATAAACATAGATCTAGGCTTGCGAGGATGCCGAGTGGTCTCTTAAAATGTAAATATTGAAATGGCTTTAAAAAGGCAAATAAATTCCCTTTTTGACATAGATTTGCAGGTCATTCGAAATTATGAGTAAGATAGTAGGAAATGGGTATAAGATAAGTGAGAAAAGTGAAAAAATCGAAGACCCGGTGTCCGAAATATGTCATGAGTGCACTAGATCTAGACAGCGCGTCCATTAACACTGAGACATTAGGCTGCTGTCCTGGGTAACGAGCTCAGCTGAAAATCAGTATTGACAGTAGGAACGTATACCCCCTGGCAACGAAAGGGTTAAGATGGACTTGTCGTACCCAAGAGTACTCCAGTTTTTGACTCCTCAGACTTTTGATCAAATTCAAATAGAAAACTATAATGATCTTTTATAACCAAGCCACAGCAAACCAAACATCCTACCTTGTGGTTGTGTTCACATAGGCAACTATAATGATCTTTCATACCCAAACCACTGCAAACCAAACATCCTACCTTGTGGCTGTGTTCACATAGGCAACTATAATGATCTTTCATACCCAAACCACTGCAAACCAAACATCCTACCTTGTGGCTGTGTTCACATAGGCAAATATAATGATCTTTCATACCCAAACCACTGCAAACCAAACATCCTACCTTGTGGCTGTGTTCACATAGGCAACTATAATGATCTTTCATACCCAAACCACTGCAAACCAAACATCCTACCTTGTGGCTGTGTTCACATAGGCAAATATAATGATCTTTCATACCCAAACCACTGCAAACCAAACATCCTACCTTGTGGCTGTGTTCACATAGGCAACTATAATGATCTTTCATACCCAAACCACTGCAAACCAAACATCCTACCTTGTGGCTGTGTTCACATAGGCAACTATAATGATCTTTCATACCCAAACCACTGCAAACCAAACATCCTACCTTGTGGCTGTGTTCACATAGGCAACTATAATGATCTTTCATTCCCAAGCCACTGCAAACCAAACATCCTACCTTGTGGCTGTGTTCACATAGGCAACTATAATGATCTTTCATTCCCAAGCCACTGCAAACCAAACATCCTACCTTGTGGCTGTGTTCACATAGGCAACTATAATGATCTTTCATACCCAAACCACTGCAAACCAAACATCCTACCTTGTGGCTGTGTTCACATAGGCAACTATAATGATCTTTCATACCCAAACCACAGCAAACCAAACATCCTACCTTGTGGCTGTGTTCACATAGGCAACTATAATGATCTTTCATACCCAAACCACTGCAAACCAAACATCCTACCTTGTGGCTGTGTTCACATAGGCAAATATAATGATCTTTCATACCCAAACCACTGCAAACCAAACATCCTACCTTGTGGCTGTGTTCACATAGGCAAATATAATGATCTTTCATTCCCAAACCACTGCAAAACAAACATCCTACCTTGTGGCTGTGTTCACATAGGCAAATATAATGATCTTTCATTCCCAAACCACTGCAAAACAAACGTCCTACCTTGTAGCTGTGTTCACATAGGCAACTATAATGATCTTTCATTCCCAAACCACTGCAAAACAAACGTCCTACCTTGTAGCTGTGCAAAGTGGAGATACCCATCTTAGCCATGACCTTGGAGATGCCACGAGCGCAAGCAGCACGATAATTCAGGAAAATGGCACGATCATCGTACTTCTCATCAATGACACCTCTAAGGCGGAGACGATGCATCAGTTCAAAGGTCAGGTAGGGGCAAACTGCGTCAGCACCGTAGCCAAGCAGAGTACACATGTGGTGGATCTCTCTGTTTGGAAGATTATAACACGCATGTACTAATTTTCTTTTCCACTTGTTCAAAACTTAAACCTTCCAAGTGTCATTGGCGGATTAAATTGGCCGTAAATTTTATTTGGTGGTGTCGCAGCGGATTTAATTGGCCATAATCTTCATCATTATTTGGCTCATTTACCTAATTTTTAACCATCTCAACTCCTTCAAAAAGGAGCTTCTTTTTTTTTAGTAGAGGTTTTATGGCGCTCGCAACTGCATTATGTCATATGAGCACCAAGGGGTGGATGTCAACAGAGAAGTCTTTACAGGGAATCGGGCTTACTCTGCTCACCTCTCTAGCCTCAGCAGTACAAAGTCTGCTTCGACTATCAAGGCACCCCGGAAAGAGAGGGTCACAAGAGTGTGACAAACATACAAAAGAAGAAGAGGAAAATGGCGATAGTAAGGATTAGGAAAGAAAAAGCAGCAGTTCCCTGTTGCAGTTCAGGCACAGTTATGAGCATGACATTGTTGAATCAGTGACTCCGCCCCGGTGGGGGTGGGGGGGGGGGGGGAGGGAGATGAGCTCTGCTTTCTATTTACATTCTACTTTCTGAAAATGAGTAGGTTTATGGCCTTTACCTGCTTGACTTGCCTGTCCTCGAGAATTTTACAACATAACGTGGTGAAGTCACCATAGGCTATTTGTCAGCAACACTTGGAGGTTTAAACAATCAAAGACTCTTGAAGCAAACGGAAAGACATACATGTGTTATATACATATATTTTTAATGTGTGTATAGATGAAAGTGAGATCTAAACATGATCTCAAAAGGTAGAAGGATAAAAATTCTCAGCTGTCTCATCATCAGGGGGAGGAACTCCCCAACTGCTGAGGTGCTAGAACTCCTTTGTTCCAACTACAAAGAGGTGGCAAATTTTCTCTGTACTAACTTTATCCATCTGTCCAGCTGTTTTTTGAGCCAATATTTTGACCAAAAGCTGAGTCATTTCGTTACATAGAAAGACAGAGGATAAAATGGTTTGCCCACCTGTTACGCATGTCACCTGACCAGCCAGACCCGAGAGCCTACAACACCAAGCACTCAGGCTATAAAGGAAGCAGAAGGCCACGCAAAAGGTGGATCGAGGGTGTCAAGGAAACCCTAAGAAAACATAACATCACAAATGAAAGAGCTGCGGAGCTGGCCTACTATAGAAAACTGCATCTCCCTTCGACGCTTAACGGCAACAGAGGATGGAAAAGTAAAAGTAAAGTAAAAGTAACTCACTGCAAAAAAAAATAACCCATAAAAAAACAAACAACAAAAAAACAACTACCAGACAAAAAAAACCTGTTCACCTGGCTTCACCTGTCTCCAAGACAATGCCAACCTTCATCCTGAGCTTCTTGTCAATCAGGTAATGATGCACAGCACCAATGGTAAGCAGGGAGCTATGGAAATATATAAAAAGAATTTTTTTTTTATATACCAGAATTTCAACAAACAAATAATATAACGTCACTCTGGGTACAACAACTCAGCAAGTTCGGAACAACGGCATAATATACCTACCGTAAACATGACTGAAATGACATGTGTAAACTAGATTATGAAATAGGTATAGTATTTTAGGAGAAATTTTAAGGTACAATTCACAATGAAACATGTTTGGCACATCTCTTTACACATCTGTAAATAACTTATTGCATACACCACTGCTGGTTCATGCAGGTCACAATATCCAATATTTTAGGAACAACTTTTGTCTTTCGCCTCGTGACACATCCAGGCAATACCCCATCTTTAAGCTTGGTGTCAAAACGTTTGATATTGTAAGACGACTATGAAGTGAAGTAAAAAGCGCTCATCCAATATAACAAAATGAAAACATAGCTTACCACTTACATGTAGTAAGATTTTATATAACACAGGATTATACAGAAAATTGTATTTTGATACAACATTCACAAAAACATAACTGTACAAAAAAGCACATTAAGCCAGAACATTCATAGAGGCTGAAAAGTACAGAAAAGTAAATTTTGACATATACTTATTCTTGAAGGAGGTATGAACTTCAAGACAGAGATAAAATGCGAAAACAATTCATATTGTCGAGACATCTGGGAAACAATAGGAAAGCCCAGGAGGTGTCATTTCTGATTCAGAGGTTGACGTGTAATAACCCTTCATCCTTCACGGTTGCGAGCTGCAGGTGCAGATTCTGCTATACCCAGACTAGTCCATGTGTTAATGTTATCCATCCATGTTACTTTTTGTCTTCCCCTGGCTCTCCTGCCCCACATCCTTCACTCAAGCACCTCTTTCACAATGGTCTGGTGTCGTTTCAAGTGACCAAAGTACAGTATAACACAGATAGCTTGATTTCGTCAGGATTGGCCTCGGTAGTTCGAAGGATCCGCAGTTCGAGTAATTTCTTATGAACATAAAGATGAAAAAAATACGGGACCACAGGCACAGTTTGAATGATGCGTGATTTCGAGTCTTCTGTGTTCGACCTATCCGCATTATACTGTATTATATCATTCTACAATCTATTTTGTTAAGCGGAGTTTGTATTGTGTGGAGAATCTAACATTCCTCATTGTTTGTTACTCCTGCTTTCCAGCAGCAACCTTGAATAAAGCCTCACCTGACGGGTACATTGTCTTGCCCAGCCGAGCGGTCAGAAAGGACAATAAGCTTGAAGCCCTCTTCTGCAGCAGCTGCGCTCTCCTCACAGATCCGCAGCAGGGCCGGCTTGAGTCCCTCTGGGCCTTCAGACACTGGGTACACCATGGGGATCACTTTGGACTGAAAGACAAAATCATAATACATTATTGTCATAAGCTGACAAAACGCATTTTTACTCTTTGGCGCCAACATTTTTTACTTGCTAACTCGAAAGCCTGATCAGTTACCCTATTTGTGGGAAAAAATCAAAGTGAAACTGAGACTAGTTTTTTAAATAAATTAGAATTCACATTTTCGAAATCATTCTATCTTGAAATGGTTACGCTGACAAAAAACCCCCTTTTTTTCTCAAAACTGCTGTGAAGAAAAAAAGGTGTTTTATCAGCTTACGGCAGATTACAGAAACACTTTTTCCACTGCACAGCCCTGAATGACAAAATAGCTACACTTCTCCCTCCAAGACCTAACATTGACCACACACTGTAAGGAACATTACAGCAACTGCAGCAAACCTGCATTTATCACAACATGGCATTTAGCAGAAGGGCGACAGCCTGGCTGTTGCTGGATCAATAACAACAAAAACAACATACAGAAACACTGCAACTTTTTGTTTGGGTTTTTTGGGGCTTTTTTTTTCAGTTAAGAATGAGCAACACCGAAAACATTGGCACACTGTTAGTTAAGAACATGCCACCCTTGATGGAGTCATGTCACTTTCGACTACAGGGCAGAAAAAGACCCTGGGTCGTACCCCTTATGAGGCATTCATTCTTGAACCTGGGTAGTTTGGGGAGTCAAGACATTTTGAGAGGAAAAGTAAACACAACTTCATGGCACTATAAATGCAGTCCGACTGGTTTGACATTAAGAGACAATTAGGCCCCAACCTTCTTCACGGTACCCAGACCCTCACATTTTGGTTATGGAACTCTATTAAAAATAACCTAACTAGTACATTGGAAGTTATAAGTAAATGCGAAGCACATAATGACATGTTTTTTGGAACTATTTATAGTAACTGTACCGGGAACCCTTATCAACCCTTCAGTGGTGAATTGTCATAATACTCGTATTCGCTTCAGCAGCAGAACAAAGGGAGGTTCATTGCAGCCCTGATTTAAACTTGAGCCCCCAAAAAGGAAGGCATGTTTGTACTGAAATACAGTTTCATTGATCACAAACAACATGTGCAAGGATCAAATTCCAGATCTTTCACCCTACCTTCCATCCCTTGTAGTCCATTGTGAGCAACATTTCCATGTCGGGCAACGAGAGGATTGGCTGCTCCAACCACAGACGCTCACACTGGTCGGGACCAGGCTCCAAAATGTTCGCTTCGGGACCCACAGGACATGCCTGGGAGAAAAGAATATAATAATAATGATAATATAATATATATATTAATAATAATAATAATAACAATCGGCTAATACTTGTGATAACAACAATAATAATAATATTAATGATGATGATAATATTCTTTATAATATAATGATTAATAATATACTGCTGCTGCTGCTGCTGCTGCTGCTGCTACTGCTACTACTACTACTACTACTACTGTCAATTTCTGATGATGACCATTGTATCTGCCAAGTAGAATATTTCTTGAAGAGAAACTGAAAAAAATAAGGATTAAGATGGTCTGTGACTTTTGCTATAGCAGTTGAGATCAATTGTGGCAAAGAAGAGTTTCCCGCATTTTGAGTATTTCAAAGTTTCATTTCCCCATGTGAATGTGCCCAGCATGCAGGCTACTCTCTTGGCTTCAGCATTACTAATTTCTGCAGCCTCATTTGATTTTAGCATTTCAATTTCGTGAAACCTCATATGATTTGTTGCCCTCTGTGATTGTTGCTCTCAAACTGGGTGTGTCAGGAGCTAAACTCTCCGAACCGGGACGGAGGGTTGTCTACCAATATCCACAATACCCGCACCACACGGATGGATGTCTACCAGTATCCACAATACCCGCACCAGGGCGGCTTTTGGCCAGCCATCTCTGCTTTCAACAGACATTAACCCTCTTGTTACATGTGATATAACATGTGGAATTAACCTGTCAGTTTTGTGTATAGTTCAGTTCCATTTTGGCTTTTTTCCTTGTTATTTCGACATCTTTCTTGACCTTTGAGTTGACTTTTTGGGCATTTTCTGCATTCTTTTGAAAACTTTTAGACAGCTTGTCCAATTTTCTTTTCCATGGTGTAGCACTTGATTATTTTCTTTTAAAAAATCTTTTTTTTTTTCAAACTTGTACAGCTACAGCAAAACAGGTATTAAAGCTTTCATCGCTAGTTGCCCAAACAGCCTCATCCAGTTTTGAAAAGAATTTGCCTCGCAAAGGGGATAAAGAAAACAATAAGCATGTCCTTCACGATATGCATTCTTCTTTCTTTTTGTTGAAATGCAGTAGTTAATATGAAGCTGAATACTTGACCCACAATGTTAGCACTACACTTTTCAAACATTGACAAAAGCAGAGCTTTATTTAAGAATACAGATCTTTTGGTCTATCTGCAAGGTAACATTTGGCATCAGTTATCTGAAAATATTGTCTTGCTCTCGATTCAAGTCATGCAGAAAGTGTGACGTTTGCTATTTGATTAGACAAGAGCAAAAGAAACTCTGCCACTTTCGAAGAGACAGAATATGTCCGGACCTGAAAATATCCCCCCCCCTCCCCCTCTTTGTCTCATCCCCCTCTCCTCTCCCTCCTCCTCCTCCCCTCTCGTCTCATCCTTCCCCCCCCCTCTCTCGTCTCCCTCCTCCTCACCTCTCCCCCCCCCTCCACTCTCCCTCCCCCCTCTCCTCCCCTCCAACATTTTAATAAATGGTCTGTGCATCACGTACCAGAGACATGACAATCTTCTCTCGGAACGGGTCAATGGGAGGGTTGGTCACTTGTGCAAACAGCTGCTTGAAGTAGGTGAACATGAGTGGGTTGAACTGGGACAGGCAGGCCAGAGGGGCATCGTTGCCCATGGAGCCAAGGGCTTCTTTCCTGAAAAAAAGACAAAAATTGTGTACCCACAATTGTGTACCCACAATTGACTATGGCGAGACTTGTGTTTTTCCCTCCTTCTGCACAATCAAGTGGGTGCCATCCCAGTGAAGGTTTTTAGGAAGAGAAAAGAGTGGCCGATGTGACAGTGCCCAGTCTAGTGTTATAATTCAAGTCTATGACACACACACACTCACTCACTCACTCACTCACTCTCTCTCTCTCTCTCTCTCTCTCTCTCTCTCTCTCTCTCTCTCTCTCTCTCTCTCTCTCTCTCTCTCTCTCTCTCTCTCTCTCACTCTCTCTCACATTCACACACACACACACACACACACACACACACACACACACACACACACACACACACACACACACAGACAGACAGACACACACCCTCCCACTAAAAGAAAACCAGCTATACTCCCCAGTACTGCTGTTACTTGAACAGATAGAACATGTTTTAAAAACATGCTGGAAACAGAGAGAAACAATAACTTGACACTATAAAATAACAGTGTAACAAGCAACATAGCTATGAAGGTATTTTTCTTCAGCAATGGATATTATTGTCATAACTTTATATGAATATCGAATCTGGAAAGGGAGGATAACTCAAGAGTAAAAGGTCTTTTAGTTCCTGCGGTCTAATTCGCTGTGATTACCAGACAAACCACAAGCGCGTGAAATAAGTGAACAAACTCAGTGTGGCCTAGTGAGTGTAGGAGAATAAGGGAGCACAGGGGGGTGGGGGTATATAAACAGACGCGAAGGTTGAACTGGCCTTCCGAGCCACGACTTAAATCTAGGCTGAGCAGGGATCGACGCTACTGGTTGGTCGACGCAGTGGATGGAGCTCCGGACCTGTACGACCCACACACATTGGATCGTTCCCTGCTCGAAACAGTGAGAACTGAAAACAACGTGGATGGACTAACGAGTAGAATCTAGGATTAAACAGCACTTATCATCTCATTACAGTTCCCATGGAAACACCATTCTACGGGTCAGTATAAAAAATAGCACAAAATACAGATGAAATTGTCCAAGAAAACCACCCTTTGCCCAGGAGAAAAGTGATTACCTTAAATAGGTGGACATCTTGATAGGGGTCAGTAAAATATTTTTTAAAAACACAACACTTTCTTAAAAAAGAACAACTTGAAGGTTGGATGCAAAACTCTGACACAGGCCAATATGCAATTTGATGTTTATGCAGCGTCTTGCATACAGCCATCGAATTGTATTTTTTTCTGCCACATGTATTTGAAATCTTTTTTCAATATGACACCGGTTCGAATTGCATTTATAACAGGTAAACGAGTTATTGTGAATCATTTGTGTGGCATTGTGGTGAAATCAGGCACTTGCCTTGCCAAAATAATGAGATCACAAAAACCGACATTTATTCATCCGTTGGGCACTTCTTTTCAAATTGTGTTTTAGTTCAACATTATTTATGTTAATTTAATAACACATTTCAGAGTGAATTTTACTTAAAAAACGTTGATCAAAAGCAGAAAAAATGTAAATTTACACTTTCCAAGGACACTAAAGCTTTGGAAAACACCAAACTTTGGCGGCCATTCTCTTGCAACTTTTACCACTGACACCAGGCAATCCCACCTCCTTCAATTTAAAATATCTTGATTTCTATTTGAGACAGATGGGTATTCTTTTCATCAAAAGCAAGACAAGTGAACAAGCTTTTTTAAGAAGATATCAATAACTCCGCACACCCTCAAATTGGTGAGCGCCTGATTCCAATGTGTCGTGACAGATTTACACATTGATTTCACGGTTGAGCAACATTCACTCACTTTTCCTTGACCATCGGAAGCACTAGTCTGTTGATCTCGTCCATTGTGAAAGAGTACAGGTTGAGGCGGGCGTCTTCTTCAATGAATGCGCCCACTGGTGACGGCTGTAGATCCATTGGTCGTACCTGGAAGTTGTCCTGAAGGTCTCTGTACACTTGACGCAGTTCACCCATGTTTACCGATTTCTGAGGAAATCAGATAATGGACTTTGAGCTTTTTCTCCCCTTCATCAGCACAAATAAAGTGTTAACACTTAACTAGTTTTTAGAGGTGGTGCATTTTTTATCACCTTAGAAAAAACACCGCAAAAGACTACATTCTTGCTGTTGTAAAGTCAACTACATGCTTCTCAGTTATGAGAGATCTGAAAATCTGGCTGAGGGACATAGACACTAATTATTCTACCCAAGGATGCAAAAAAAGCACATACTGATTACCAGTAAGACTATGTGAAGCCAGATGCCGACATTATAGATATACAATACACACTGGAGAGGTGTTAAGATGCATGACATCCAAAACGCAGGATTGTCTTCCAATATCACGAGCGTGGTAGCACCTTGTCTCAAACAGCCTTTACTTTTTTTATTACAAGTGATTGTTAATGTTTTACCCCCTCACTGACACAATTTAGCCTACATAGGAGGTCGGCCACTTTGACCCCCCAAGTCACGACCATGTGAGTTTTGACAAAAAGACGCAGATATAAAATAAATTGCATAGTCATGGCCATCCTGAGTTTTGACAAAAAGAGACAGAGATACAAAATGAAACATCCTGCCAGCAAGAGAATCGTCCTCAGTTCTTTTGAATGCAAAACAAAAAAGTTCTCGATAAAAAAGCAAGAGTATGTTTCCACACACTGTCAAACTGTCCCAAAATCTTGCGGTACAAACCTCCAGCCACTGGGCCACTGGTCTCAGCTGAGCCAGCTGTCTCTTCAGGACCTCATCTTTGATGAAGAGTTTCTCCTTGGTGTCCACCAGGAGCATCCTGCCTGGCTTGAGACGGCCCTGGGGACAAAAGATAAGATAAGATAAGATAAGATAATGCTTTATTATCCCAGAGGGAAATTTTTCTTGGCTGTACAGGACCGTAAGAACACATGCAGGTATACAAACAAATTTAAATTATATATTTCTCTCATTAAAATTCAATATGAAAAGAAAAGTAAAGCTGACAAAATGTACATATCACATCAGAGGTATCATTCGACCACAAGCAGGAATTTAATTACAAGACATTTAGAGTTATAGATTCATACTCGAAAGAGCAATACATATTAATGCTTATTCTGACAATAGCCTTATGCTAGATGGTAAAACAATTCTTTTATATCTTTCTTTCTTTGTTTTTAGAGGTACATATCTGCCGCTGCGTGATCTTACAATTTGCGTGGAGACGGGGTGTGATGGGTTGTATATAATAATGATAATAGATTGAAGTTATATAGCACTCTTGGAAGTGTCATCGATGGTAAAGGTGGAACTGAGGCAGATGTAAAAGCAAGTACCGCCAAGGCAAGGTCAGCATTCAATCAGTTATAAAAAGTCTGGAAAGCAACCAACATCTCACTGCGCACCAAGATTCAACTCTTTAACTCCAATGTCAAGTCTGTGCTCCTCTACAGCTGCAAAACTTGGAAGACAACAAAAACAGTGCTGAATAAAGTCCGGATTTTCATCAACAGATGTATGAGGAGTATCCTAAGAATTAAGTGGCAGAATAGCATAAAAAATGAGGAGCTGTGGGAAAGGACAGGACAAAAGGATATATAGAAGTAGAAATAAGACTAAGAAAGTGGCGATGGATAGGACACACCCTCAGAAAGCCCACGGAAACATCACAAGATAGTCGCTGCAGTGGAATCCACAGGGAGCACGAGGCAGGGGCAGGCCACAGGAAACATGGAGGAGATATGTGGAAAGGGACATGAGAGAGATGAAGCTCACTTGAAACGAGCTTGGAAGGATGGCCCAGGACAGAGATAAATGGAAGGAGCTTGTACGTGGCCTTTATCCTGCCAGGGGTGAAAGGATGGCCCAGGACAGAGATAAATGGAAGGAGCTTGCACGTGGCCTTTATCCTGCCAGGGGTGAAAGGATGGCCCAGGACAGAGATAAATGGAAGGAGCTTGTACGTGGCCTTTATCCTGCCAGGGGTGAAAGGATGGCCCAGGACAGAGATAAATGGAAGGAGCTTGTACGTGGCCTTTATCCTGCCAGGGGGGGAAAGGCATTGATGATGATGATATAGTACTCTGTCTCACTCGAGTATAAGCTCTGAGCGCTTTAATCCATGACATGATTACTGCAAATAAAATTCACACACATATATGTGTCACGACGCGGTGGATTCAGGCGCTCGTCAATTTTAGGGCATGTGGAGTTATTGGTAATGTCTTAAAACCTGTTCATTTGTCTTGCTTTTGGTGAAAAAAATATCCACAGTCAAGATATTTGCGATTGAAGGAGGTGGGGGTCACCTGGTTTCAGAGGTAAAATTAGCAAGAAAATGGCCACCAAAGTTCGGTGACTTCCATACCATGAGAGTCCTTGGATACTGAAAATATATTTTTTAAAAGTTTTTTATCAACGTTTTTTAATAAAAATCTACACAGAAATTAATTTTTGAATGGACATTAGATCTGAAGGTGTTGAGCGCCCCCCCCCCCCCCCCCCCCCCCAATTTTTTTTAAAAATTGCCCAACGGCCAGAAAAACGTCAGTTTCTTTGATTTCATCATTTTGGCGAGCGTCTGAATCCACCACGATGCCTCACATATTTCTTTTTACACAAAAACTAGTTCCACCACATAAGGGAGAAGTTTCTCAGCCATAAATTATTACATACACAAAACGACAGCAGTGAAAACTAGACTATCCAAACATGCGCTAACGCACCTCAACTAAGACTTACACAAATGAGTTTTGAGCAGTCACATAAACATATGTGAGGCAGCGTGGTGGAATCAGGTTCTCGTCAAAATAATGAAAGTGAAAAAAATTGCATTTTTCTGCAGGTTTGTGAATTTTTATCAATTTTTTGTTTTTTGGCTCAACACCTTTCATGCCCATTAAAGAACTCATTTCTGTGGGATTTTTCTGAAAAACGTTGATTAAAGGCACAAAAAATGTAAATTTTCAGTTACTACGGACTCTTAAGCTAAGGAAATAACTAATCTTTGGCGGCCATTTTCTATCTACTTTTACCTCTGAAAACAGGTGACCCCCACCTCCTTCCTTCACAAATATGTCGACTTGTATTCAAGATAAATGGATATTTTTTTCATCCAAATAAACACAAGTGAACAAGCTTTACGATGATACCAATAACTCTACATGCCCAAAAATTGACGAGAGCCTGATTCCACCTCGCTGCCTCACATATCTAGATCATAAGAGCCAAATAAATAAATGTTTTACATCCCAATTGACACAACTAACATGATTTAGGAAGCAGGGTTTTTTTCCGCTGTCTGTCAGGGCCAAACCGGGCTGTGTGGGAAACTAAATCTTAGCAGAAAGATAGAGGTGCTTAATAAAATATCTACCCCACAAACAAATCAGACTCACGGCTTTTGTGAGCAAGGCAAAAATTCTAGGCATACTCAACAGAAGATAGTTTTTAAAAACAACAAGTGAATAGATAGTTAAACTGTCGATGTTTAGATATCATTCAAAACAGTGGTGTTATAGTCAAGTTAAGGTTTGGAAAGAATTGGTCATTAATGATCAGTCTTAATTCTGCAAGGTTTCTATTGTTTTCATTTGTAGCAGATCTTTTACCAGAAAATTAATGTAAGAAATTTGAAAACCTGAAAAATAGAACAAAAGAATTAATAAAATGCAAAAATAATGTAATCAATATCTAATCTCAGAGATTTGAAATTGAAAACAGGTAGGAAAAAAGACTTGTTTTCAAAGAGACATGCCTATGTTCATACCTAAGAACATAAAAAAAAGAAGAAAAGATCAATTGGGTCTTTCAGTTCCAGATGTAATCATGTATGTCAAATGAGCACAGGAAATCTGAGAAAACCTCATCTTTTTTGAAGCCCTTGCATGGCAGCTTTGAAATTACCTTCTGAACAACATCTTCAGGCTTGCAGTCCGTGACTCCTACTTCGCTGGACATGTACATAAAGTTGTCCTTGGTCACATAGAACCTCGAAGGCCTCAGTCCATTCCTGTCCAGGATGGCTCCGATATAACGGCCGTCTGTGAAGGTCAGAAGCGCCGGGCCATCCCAGGGTTCCATGGAGAAAGCACACCAGCGGTAGTAGTCCCGTTTTTCTTTCGTCATGGTGACATCATTTTGCCAGGCCTCGGGGACCATAGTCATAACAGCCTGAGGAGAAAAGGATGCTTGATTTTTAACTCTTTCACTACCGCGAGGCATGCTTCATGGCTTGAGATACTCTCAACGCTGGGCTGTGAGCCGTTTTTCATGGCTCTCCACTTTCTGCTTCAAACCAGTCCTACTTTTGGGATAATCGAAACAGAAATCCCAGACTGAAGAATGATAATTTCTAGCTACCTGTTGAGATAGGTCAATATGTCTCCTTTATTTTCCTATACAAGTGGCTAATATTGAAAAATGAACTAAAAATCTTTAATTTCTCTGAAGGTAGGCAGTACCAGAAAGCAGATCACAGACAGGGCCCGGTTCAGGTGAGGAAAACCCTCTGGCAGTGAAAGAGTTAAATATCGAAAGTATGCCCTTATCTATTCAAATAAAGCCAGACCAGTTTTGTATTTGGACATCTTGTTCTCACAGTACGAAGAGATACAGGTTCTTCATTTTGTAACTAGAATGGCCAATAGCTGTTTGATTCTTTTTGGTAAATATTCTTATGATTATTTTGAGCCATAAAGTAGGCCTACTGGTATCATACAGCTTTTTATAGGGCAACTGATTTCAATAGAGTGTTAGAAATTTTTGGCTAAGTCTTTGAGATTCTAGATGTAACACTGAGCATTGGTAACAGGTAAGAATTATTTATACAATTGACATATTGCCTCTGTTATAGTACTGTGAGAGCGGAAAAGTCTTTAACGAGAGGGTGAGCTATTCACACGTTCAGACAGAGAGAGGGAGAGGGGAGGGGGAGAAGGGAGGGGGAGAGGGACAGGGAGAGGGGAAGGTGGAGGGGGGAGAGAGAG
>NW_004798036.1:82906-83995 GCF_000002075.1 Aplysia californica | reverse complement strand
GAGAGAGAGAGAGAGAGAGAGAAAACAGACAGACAGGCAGGAAGGCAGACAGGCAAACAGATAGACAGACAGACAAACAGATAGACAGACAGACAAAGAGTTTACATTGATTTGTGAGGCATTTTCCCGGATATTGTCAAAAAAGCTACATTAACCTGATCTTTTCTTGCAAAGTTCTATCTGTTCAGCAGGCTACCTAGTTTTGATAAATTTGAGGTAAAAAATTTAGAGCGTGTCAAGATTTTTAGAACGCAATTCTTTAAATATCTTGATAACAATTCTGAATAATCTTACGATTCTGACAGAGCAGAAAGAACATTTGGTTTCTGACCTCATAGTCTTAGTAACTTTAAACCGCCAGAAATGTCAGATAGAACTTTGTAATTCTGAGGTAGCGACATCTCTACCCACCTCTGGCAGTGTCCGGCCGCCGGCCAGGCAGAGGAACTCGAGAACGTTGTCCACACAGCCAGAGTCCGACATGCCTTCCTCGATGACAGGGTACAGGCCCTGCAGCTTGTCCTTGTACACCGTGCTGTTCATGATACCCTCGCGGGCCTTCATCAAGTTGCGGTTGCCGCGAAGTGTGTTGATCTCACCGTTATGCGCCAGCAACCTTTGGATCAGAAAACATTAGTACATTTTTTGTGGCACACATGTTTATTTTCCAGTTGTTTTTGTCCTTTACATTTGGTGGGGAAGGTGCAGTTTCAATTTCTATTCTTTTCACTGAACAGGGATAATAAAGTGTCATTTCAATTTAGCACTATAACTACTCATTACTGGCAGGAGAAAATGTGAAGTTCTGCCTTTCTTTGTCACAGCTCTTCTGCTTTTGACACAACTGGTTAAGTCTTACCGGAGATGGAAGTTAAATTTGGAGGTCCCACCTCTGTTATTGTTAGCGATCCATGAGGTCCCACCTCTTAAATAACCACCAACTGAGTTGAAAGGGGCATTAAACCTTTCACTTGCACACTTACATAAGGTTAAAGTGAGTCACTTATCCAGATAGCAAGTTTGATCATTACCTACAGGTAGGCTAGTAAATAATGTGAACACCCTTGCCTGCTTCAGGAATGGGACCCC
>NW_004798036.1:81676-82806 GCF_000002075.1 Aplysia californica | reverse complement strand
ATTAAAAATTATTTTTTTATACAAATTCATTACGAATTAAAACCCCTCCCCCCAAAAAAACCCAACAACAACAAACAAACAACAAAACAAAACAAAACAATAACAACAACAAAAAAACGAAAAAAAAACCCCAACAACAGCTTCAGAGGGAGGCAGAGAGTACCTCTGAGGGTGGGCCCTCTCCCAGCTGGGGAAGGTATTGGTGGAGAAGCGACTGTGCACCAGAGCCAGATGAGTCTCAAACTCCGGGTCCTGCAGGTCCAGGAAGAACTTCCACAGCTGGTCCGTATTGAGCTGACCCTGTGTGACAGATAGACGTGGTGTGGTCAACTTAGAGAGAGAGTTTTATTACATGAAGAACAATCGAAACAGGTTCACTTGTTTTGAATTAATTACCAATTTAGTGACGATCTGTCATTTTTAGATTTAGTACCAAAAATGAAAATGAAAATGGTATGGACATGTCACAAGATCCACAGGACTAGCCAAAACAATCCTGCAAGGAACCATACAAGGAAAGAGAAAGAGAGGAAATCAGAGAAGGAGATGTGAGGACAACATTACAGAGCAGACAGGAAAGATGATGGGTGACAATCTGAGGAAAGCAGAGGACAAAAATATATGGCGAGAGCTGGTTAACAAATGCAGTGGTGCCCCCACGGTTGCCCCAACCACGGGATAAAGAAGAAAAAAGAAGAAGACTAAAAATGGGCTCTGGCATAGTGGGTTTACCCTCCTTGGAGATAAAGAGTTAAAGCATCACCATTGGTCAAAATACCTACCCAAGGAGCGCCGGTCAACACGCTGTGTGATGTTGTTGCGCAAAAGAATACACACCTCACGACTCATCGCTAGCGACTGTCGAACGCGATGCGAAGTTGCATCACGCATAAGAAAGAGACATAGTCTTACCTTGTACACAATGATCTCTGAGCTCAGACTGCAGATGTAGAAGCGGAGATCCTGAGCGGGGATGTGGTGGGATGAGTGCTTGCGTAACAGGTACACCTGGATAGAGGCAAATACAGTCCATTAAGAATACTGGTGGACAGGACAGAATACAGTGAAACCTACTCTAACTAATGGCCACCTGTTACAGAGAGTATGAATAATAATAATAATATTAATAA
>NW_004798036.1:80324-81576 GCF_000002075.1 Aplysia californica | reverse complement strand
ATAATAATAATAATAACATATAATAATAATAATAATAACAATAACAATAATAACAGTAATAGATTGCATTCATATAGCGCTCTATTCCAAAAAAGTAAAAGCTCTGAGCGCTTTACATTGATCTGCATTTATCAGCTGTACAGTAAAATAAAGATATGTATCAGAATGAAAGAAGGAAGGTGAAATTTTTCGATGATGTGCACAGAACCAACAGCATGAATTAGTCTTCACACAAGCGACACACACACACACGACTCCTGCATTGATGTCAATCTGTGAGTACATTTTTTTAGCAGAGGTTTTTTTTTCCTTCTACAGCATTGGGCATATTTTTCCTGACCTATTTCTTTTTAAAATTGTGATGCACACTGTGCACCTCGTTGAGAAGAAAATGGGCACTACAAACGCAGTTTTATTAATATCAGTACCTGACGTATTGTTTACCCGTAGCTTACAAGCATCATCCAAACTTTCTGTACAGTTTATTGTTTATTTTGCTACCCCCGAATTACAAACTTCTATCTGCTCGGTACTTCGTTTTTGAGAAATTTGAAGTAAAACATTTTGAGTTTCACAATATCTCCAGCTTTTTTAAATACAATTATTTGATTATCTTGATAATGACACAAAATAATCTAATGATTTTGATAGAGCAGATAGAGAATTGATTTCTGACCTCATTGTCTTAGTAGTATGTAACTCAAATCGGCCAAAAATGTCAGATAGAGCTTTGTAATTCTGAGGTCGCGATTTATTGCTCAAAATCCCTCACCTGTCTCTTAAAGTCCATGTCCACTTGGGCTGTACCGTTAGCCGAAGTGATAAACACCTGTTGAAACAGAAACAAAAGATGTCAGACCACGCTGGTCCACAACACAACACTCCCATTCTGTGTTGTTGGTTTCAGAAAAAGAGAAGCAAATAGACAAGATAATGACCATTTAGTACCAGAACACGCATGCTCCCATTCAATGCTTGTTTGAGCAAAAAAGAAGCACAAAGATACGATAATGATTATTTCATACCAAAACACAACACTTTAATTCTATGTTTGTTTGAGAAAAAGAGAAGCACATTAACACAATAATGATAATTTAGTTGCCTACCATGAGTTGAAAGCAATACAAACTGACCCAAAAACAAAAGTGGGAGAGAAAAGAAGTAAGATGAACCTGTGGTGCCCTCCAATCAACTGCACCCATATTCTAAAGTGATGCTCCTCAAAGGTGATAAAAAGTGTTATCGACGAACA
>NW_004798036.1:77807-80019 GCF_000002075.1 Aplysia californica | reverse complement strand
TATATATATATTTGGAGATGTAGTCCTAGAGTGTTGTAATTATTGAGTGTATTCCTGATTGCCAATGCCCCAGTTAAAGAAAAACAAACTGTAAGCCGTGTAGCCTATATAGTGGGCCTATTAAAAAGGGAGTGAGGGAACGAGCGAGAGAGAGAGACAGAGAGAGAGAGAGAGAGAGAGATGGAGAGGGAGAGAGAGAGAGAGAAAGAGGGAGGAGAGAGAGCGAGAGAAAGAGGGGAGAGAGAGAGGGACAAATAATGCATTTGTGCTGTGCACGCAAGCGCGCGCGCGCGCGCGTGTGTGTGTGTGAGTGTGTGTGACTGTGTGTAAGAGAGAGAGAGAGAGAGAGAGAGAGAGAGAGAGAGAAAGAGAGGGGGGAGAGAGGGAGGTGTAAAGAGGGAAGGAGACAGAACGAAAACGTAATAAACAAAGAAGACGAAAGAATGAAAAAAAGAAAGAAGAAAGAAAGAAAGAAACAGACTTCTGAGTCTGCACCAATGTTGGGTTAGCTGAACGTGCACTGGAATTGAATGAAACAGTTCTTAGACTTGACTTCTTCCACAACATTCCCGTAGGCCTACATCAGAAGCCTAAATAGATTTACGAAAGACATGCAAGTTTATTTCACTATTTGTCACACAATAGAAACGTAGGCTTTTTACGCCCCTGGACCCAGGCTCTCTTATATCTAACAAGGTTCATCCCCTGGCTACCACAGGGCGAACCGGGGGGTCATGACCCCGCCACGCAGCCTGGTTACTTTTCTAGTACTTACTTATTTATTTATTTATTTCATTATTCCACGTTACAGGCGGTGCCCATTGGCAGGTTCGCTTCGATTCGGTTCCGTCCAATCAAAGAGTCTACAACAAGAGGGTCCACTCCTCTCTTTGAGCCAATTAAAAAAGTGTCCTGAAAATTCGGTGGCGCCCTCTTCGCAAATGCGCACCCTTTGCGAACAGAATTACCCTAATTATGTTTAAAAAATCAAAGTGAACCTGACAAGTTTTTGAATAAATAAGAATTCAAATTTCGGAAGAACGTTTTTTAAATGGTTACGCTGACAAAAAAAAACCTCTTAAGGAGGAAAGGGTGGCTGTTTTCTTCGTTTAATTTGACTTTAGAATGAAAGACGAGAGGTCATTGAAAATTTTTTTAAACCCTAAAACTCCGTACTGAACGAACCCGAACAGCAGTCGATCAGCGCACGCAAGGAGGTGCTATTCATATTCTTCTTCTGGAGAAACGAAAGAGAGTTTCAAAACAGACTGCAGAGCACAGAATTCTACACTAAGTGTAGAATTCTGTGCTGCAGAGCCATCTGAAGCAAAGAGTGGACTTCCGGCGGACACTTTTTTGGCTGCGTGGACCATCTTGTTATGTCCTATCTTTGGTCCAATTCGGCGCGGTTCGGTCGTTCGAATTGAATCGGGACTTGCCAGATTTTCCTTCGTGGAGAGGCAAAATTAAATTAAGCTATATCATCGTGGCACAATTCGAACGACATCGACGGTGACCTTAAAATTTAAAGACGAAATCGTTTGTTTTGGTTTTAAAGGCTGAGAGTAGACCGAACCGATATCCTGCCAACGGGCACCGCCTCTTAGCGTCATTCCACAATCGCTCAAGTGAAAATAAATCTGTTGTATTGTATACGGAATCCTGTTCCCAAAATTTTCAGCGACAACGGGATCATTATTCAGTGTAGCCTAATGGTAGAATTTTACTTTCACACCAGCACGCAGATGCACTGCTTCTGGGGGCTAAATACCGCCATTTATACAATCTTTTTCCTGTTGTTGTTGTTTATTTGGGTTTGTTTTGTTTTTTTGCTGTAGAACGCACATATCTATTGAGGCCACTAAAACTGTCGCAAATCAATTGTTCTAAAAAAAAATATCAAATCTAATTGCAAAACATCAAATGATTATGGTGAAATTTTCTTCCTTGTTTATGACTGAAAAATGGCAGTACCGGTACTTAGACTTTTATTTGGGCGCTATGCTATATCTAGAGATTTTTTCAAACTCTCAAAACTTCACATTGGCAATCAGCAATGGCATGTTCGTAAAATTATCTGCATTGGTGTAATATTGTGTATTTGGTATTCTTCTTGTTTGTTTGTTTGTTTAGTATAGGGTTTTACGGCGCTCGCAACTGCATAAGGTCATATGAGCGCGCGGGACACACCTAATACTTTTTCGTTGGTAGG
>NW_004798036.1:76691-77350 GCF_000002075.1 Aplysia californica | reverse complement strand
CGGAATCGAACCCGGGACCTTTGAATGAGAGGCCAACACCTTAACCTCTAGGCCACGAGAGCCCCCTGGTATTCTTCGTAAGTATACCTGTTTATCAAATACGTATTTATGTGTGTATATATAACATCATCATCCAGTGCCAGATCTGCGACAGACATCGGCGATCATGGTTTTCCATTCATTCTTTTGCTCGGATGCTCTAAAAAAGCTACGTTTCCCTGATCTTTCCCTATACATGTATATAACATACACGATAATATATGTTTGCCATTGTAATCCAAAGTTCCCCCACAGGGCTCAATAAAAAGAATTTTTGTTGTTGATTTATCTTTAAAAAAATGACTTCGGCTACGGCAACGTCGGAATGTTCGGCGACATAATTATGTAAGTTCGCTAGCGCTCATGCAAGCGACCCGTGACTGATTGCTTGTCTGGCCTGCCCACCTACCCCTCAGTGGTCCTGGCTACAGACGTCTGGGCGGCGCCATGATGACGTGAGACTGTGAAACACGCCACATATTCGTTTCAAAATGGCGGACGCCGGATGCAAAAAGGGGTGCATGTATCAAAGATCGGTATACACGGTCTTTGGGGGTATCGCAGGGAATCTAAAAATAAATTCCGTTAGTTCCGGCAAAGATTCTCTAACCACCACCACC
>NW_004798036.1:69066-70258 GCF_000002075.1 Aplysia californica | reverse complement strand
TAATGTGCTGCCTTCCCAAATTGCTACCATAGCAAGTGATACCAACATTGATCAACGTTTCTATGGTGGTGGTGTAGAATATCTGAAGGATGGATGGATTCAGATTGAAAGACCTAAGTTTCCCCAGAAAGTAAAGCCTCTGATTCACCTTTTTAACGATATTGTTTACGGTGAAGGTGAAGATAAATAGGGCCTACATAATATATTATGTTTTACCCCCCTCCCCCCTCTCCAAATTAACACAATGTCCATCATTAAAGAGGCGGGCTGCTTCGACTGTGTCGTCAGGGGGGAAAACCACACCCGCCCCCCCCCCGGGAGTGAGACTTAATATCGCAACAGAAACAATATGGTGATACTCTATTAATCAAATAGCTTTCTCATACGGGAATCGTACCGCACCCACCAGATCTTCTCCGTGCTACCAGAGACTCTTAAATATAACTAAATACTCTCTGGTGCTACAGCGAAGAGCGTTACCACCACATCACAAACGTTGGAATACACGCACGGGTTACCCAGAGCAGGCCGTAAGATATAAATCGTAGACCGCTGTCCAACCAAAAGGGGAGAAACGACTACCCCCCCTCCCCCACAGAAGGGGGATAACAAATAATTCCCCCCCTCCCATCCCCACCCTTGGGCCAGTGAGATGCCACTCAAACGCCACAACCTGTCTTATGCAGCTGTGACTTCCCCCTCTATACATTTCATGTCATAATGCCTTCCGTTCAGCTCCATTTGATGCCCATTTGTTGATGGCTGATATGGTCTAGCAAAATTAAAGAAAAAAACAACAAACCCAAACCAAAAAAACCCACATCCAAAACAAAAGACAAATAAACCCCAAACCCCCCAAAAACCAAACCAAAAAAAAAACCACCAAAAAAACAACAACAACGAAACAAACAAAAAAAAGCAAAGATAAACGCCCCCGGAAAACTACGATGACAGACGAACAAACCCAAAACAAAACGAAAAAAAAATAATGTTAAAAACACAAACAAAAAGACAAACACAAAAGAGAAAAACCTGATACAAATCATGAGAACTAAACACTTGATCTAGATCTACTGGCTTTCTCCCTGTAGAAAGCAATAGGCAGATTGAGCTAGCATTTTGCAGCACTTGGGAACGTGGCTTGCAGGTTTGAAGTTTTGTTGAGGAGAAGGGGGAGAATAGAGGTTATGAG
>NW_004798036.1:64112-67908 GCF_000002075.1 Aplysia californica | reverse complement strand
CCCCCCCTCCCCCCACCCCGTCACCACCACATTTCTGGCATGTGTGGTGTGCAGGTCGGATTTCCCCAAGAGCTCAGCAGCTGCCGCCGAGGTAATGAGCTTGGATCGGACCCGCAGTACAGCTGGGCGAAGAATCGATTCAGAAACCAATTCCCACGATTAAAATGTTACACAAGAAAAGTTCCGACTCTTTTTTACATAAACCAGCGGTTACCAGTTACTTTAATCATTAAAATCTTCTTTTTGTTTTAGAATTTAATTTTGAAAATAAAAGTTGATGCTTCGTAGTGTTCCGAAGTCAAGGTTATCCTAAATCCTGAAGATGTTCGGAACCAACCAGGTAACCACCGGAAGATATTACACCATCAGAAAGTAAGTACATGTAATTGGGTTCGGAGTCGATTCCTACGATTCCTAGCTTTCAGTAATCGGGAACCTAGCCGCCCAGCACTAACCCGCAGCGAAGAATCGTAGTCTAGTGGTGGTTTGCTGTTGTTGCAGTTGTAGGAGTCGGCGTCTTCGTTTATTGATGATGGCAGATGCTGTTGTTGTTGTTGTTGTCATTGTTGTTGTTGTTGTTGTTGTTGTTGTTGTCATTGTTGTGGTTGTTCTTCTTCTTTTTGTTAGTGTTGTTTTTATTGCTGCTGCTGCTGTTGTTGCTGTTGCTGCTGCTGCTTCTGTTGTCATCATTGGCCATTGTCTTCGCTGATTTCTCTTGTAGTTGTTGGTCCAAGTTGTTGTCATTGTTGTTCTTAGTGGTGGCGGTGGTGGTGAAGATTGTGGTTGTGATTGTGTTGGTGATAGAGGAGGGGATTGTAGTGGTAGAAATGTGGTGGTGATTGTGGTGGTGATTGTAGTGGTGGAAGTGTGTTGGTGATTGTGGCGGATGAAGTGGATGTGATTGTAATGGTAGTTGTAGTAGTGCGGCTGTAGTTGTTTAAGCAGCTGCTAGTGAAGTTTAGAATGTCGCCACTGTTCCTGTTGTTATATTAGAGTCTTGTATCGTTTAATTGTAGATAGTATTGCTGTTGTAGATGATGATGACGATGATGATGACGATGATGATGATGATGATGATGATGATGATGATGATGATGATGATGATGATGATGATGATGATATCGCTGTTGTTGTCGTTGCTCATGTCGTCAGGTGTTGGATCTATCTCTCCTCCTCCTCCTCCTCCTCCACCTCCTCCTTCCCTCCCTCCCAAAACAAAAATAAATAAAACACAACAGCACGAATATAAGCCCTCTTACTGCTCACAGAAAGTTGAACAAGCTCAGAATAACTCGTTCTTTTCATCACACTCTAGCCACGAACGAAAGCAGATAACCGACATCATTCTAATTTAATGTTATGCAGAAACAAACGAGCAGTCATTTAGCCATCTCTCCTTTACCGACCTCGAAACTGTTCGAAGGACATAAGAGAAATGGAGAATTCTGACCGGGTGAAATATTCGCAGTGCAGATGTTGCCACATCAATCGATACTTGTACTAAACCAGTCACTTTGTGCCAAACTCCCGAAAACAAACGAAACTTTGGAAAAGAAAACCCCCAACTATTTATACCATAGCTTATCCACCCTGCACGTGCATATTAAACTCGTCGAGCATTGGGAATTGTGTTTTATAAATAGCCTAAGTCTATGAATGCACAAACAAGGAATGCCCGGAGATTCTACCTCAATTCTCTCTTGCCAAACTATTATGGACTCGCTGGACTTCGGCTAAAACACAATACGACTGAAAACAAAAAGTGAATCCGATAAAAGCGAACCGTATTCGTACGAGCCAGAACTGGGCTAACACCCATTTTTTGATATAGTGGATTTCATAGCACCCATTTGTTTTAGTAAGAGTTTTACCGCACTTGCAACACAATAAGGTCATATTAGGTGCCGCAGATAAGAGGTGTTACAAGAGAGTAACAAACACAAAAATAGAAGGAATGGAGATACGGACGATAGATGTTTGACAGGAAAGAAGGAGCAAACTATACCAGATCACCCACCACCACCCACTGGTTAACCGGTACAAACGATATCAAACAGACAGTAGAAAAAAACAGCTCATATTAACTGGTATTATTATGGTGTGTGGGGAAAGGTTCGATAATTTGGATAATGACGTCTCGCCAAATGTGATATCTCATCAGACAATTTTGCGAGGCAACATTCTGCAACTACTTTTTAGTTTAAGTAAGGTTTTAAGGCGTTCGCAACTGCATAAGATCATATGAGCGTCAAGGGGTGGATATCAAGAGAGAAGTCCAAACGCGGAATCAAGCTTACGCTGCTCACCTTTCTAACCTCAACAGCACAAAGTCGGCTTCGGCTATCAAGGCACCCCGGAAATAGCAGTTCACAAGAGAGTGACAAACATACAAAAGAAGTAGAGGGAAAATGACAATAGTAAGGATTAGGAAAGAAAAAGCAGCAGTTCCCTGTTGTAGTTCAGGCACAGTAATGAGCGTGACATTGATGAATCAACCCATTTACAATTCTACTGAGCATGAACGAGATAATTATGTCCCCCCTTTGGGAATGGCCTATAGACACTTCAGTCAGTGGCACCGCCCCGGGTGGTGGTCATGACCTACCTCACACCTCACAAAACAACAACAACAACAACAACAATAACAACAACAGCAGCAACAACAACAACAATAACAACAACAAAAACAACAACAACAACAAAAAGAACAACAACGACAACAAAAACGTAATCGAAAGTGTCTAAGACAACAATATTTGCAGCACAGAGCGGGGATCGGAGAGTGAGACTCTAATACGGGGTGCCCACTACGGCTGGGTCGGGCCGATTGCCCGACTCGGTCGCCTGAAACGGAAAACAAACACGTTTGTTTTTGAGGCGACCGAGTCGGGCGACCCCATCCGTATTGGACACCCAGTATAAGACTCGTGGTATGCGCTAACAGCTTATAATGCCCATTGTACTCTTACTGCCAATCAGATCCATTTGATTGAATCGGGGCAAGCCAGGTTTTCTTTCACGGAGGGGCAAAAGTTCCCGTTTTAGCACACCACGACCGATTCGACTAGCGACCTTGAAAAACGAACGTATTCGATTTTGAAGGTCTCAGTCGAATTTAGTTGAAATCGGTCGAGAATTGCAAAAAAAAAAAGTTTTTTTTAATGGTAGCTTTTGCCACATCTAAATATTCTTTTTTAAAAAAGGAAAAATCTCGGAGGCCCCAACTGAATCAAATGAACCAAACTGTCCGTGTGCACTAGACATTGAGCACAAACAAAGTAGACCACAAACGAAGGGTGACGAGACAAAATCGAAACCCATTAGCTTCTTGCCGTGTAGCCAGTGACGTGGGACTTTAGAGAGAATTCCCCGGGGACTGGGAGTGTGCGTGTGTGTGTGTGTGGGGGGGGGGGTAGCTTTAGTAAGAGTTTTGCGGCACTTGCAACACAATAAGGTCATATAAGTGCCGTAGAACAGAGGTGTTACAAGAGAGTAACAAACACAAAATAGAAGGAGGGGAGAAAAAGACGATAGATGTTAGATAGGAAAGAAGGAGCAAACCACACCAGAGCACCCACCAACCACCCACGTGGGGGTTGGGGTGGAGGGGGGGGGGCGATCGTAGTTGTCTACTCAGCCAATGCAAGAACAGGCAAATGCTCTGGGGGATGTTCGTCTATTTTCTCCACTCACTCGATCCTTCTTTATCGTGTACGTTCTTCTCTGTTCGTGATTCTATTTTTCTCTTTCAAATTTCAATCTTATTCTTCCTCTCAGAGTCGATACCACTCACCTC
>NW_004798036.1:61281-63817 GCF_000002075.1 Aplysia californica | reverse complement strand
GAGAGAGAGAGAGAGAGAGAGAGAGAGAGAGAGAGAGAGAGAGAGAGAGAGAGAGAGAGAGAGAGAGAGAGATTGAGAGGAATTATGCAAAAGTGTACCCAGCTTCATACGGTATATTCATACTTGATATATTTATGTGAGAGTGAATATAGCCCGACACTTCCAGCAGTTGGGAGAAAAAAAAAGAAATAGAAAATAAAAAAAGATTTTAAAAAAATCAAACCTGCAGTGAATCTCAATTCGCCCCCAAATACCCCCCTCTCCCCCCAGCAAACCACATCAACAACCAACCAACCAACCAACCAACCAAATAAACAATCAACCAACCAAACGAACAACCTATCCACTAAATAAACAACCAACCAACCCATCCACCAACCAACCAACCACCCAACCAACCAAATAAACAACCATCCAACCACATGAACAACCACCCACCCACCCAACCAACCAACCACATGAACAACCACCCATCCACCCAACCAACCAACCACATGAACAACCACCCATCCACCCAACCAACCAACCACATGAACAACCAACCGACCAAACAAATTCCCAACCTGTTCACCACAACGCCCACACAAACGGAACAAGAGTAAAGCATCGACCGCAGGACAGAAACTAATTACAAAGCCAGGCTCATCAAATCCGATTCGATCGTACACGACTCCGGAAAGATGAGGACGAGGCGTGCAAACTGGGTGTGTCGCACCGTCCTGGAAAAGGGGTAAAAGGCTACAGTCGATTACGCTCGTACAATCCACAAAAATAGACATTATTTTCCTTATACGTACTACTCTATATTTTATTAAAATCCACAAAAATAGACATGTTCCTTATAAATCCGCTGCAACCTATTACAATCCACAAAACTAGAAATTATGTTCCTTAAGCTTACTTTACATTATATTACAATACCCCAAACTAGACATTATTAATATGTTCCTTACACGTACTCAACAGCCTATTACAATCCACAAAACTAGACTATTTTCCTATAAGTCCGCTGCAACCTATTACAATCCACAAAACTAGAAATTGTGTTCCGTATGCTTACTTTACATTATACATGTACTACAATACCCCAAACTAGACATTATGTTCCTTATACGTACTCAACAGACTATTACAATCCACAAAACTAGACTATTTCCCTATAAGTCCGCTACAATCTAACATAATCCACAAAACTAGACTATTCCCTATAAGTCTGCTACAATCTAATATAATCCACAAAACTAGACATAACGTTCCCTCTATGTACTCTACAATCGTTTACAACACACAAAACTAGATGTTATTACGTTCCCTATACTTTTATTACAATCCACAAAGCTAGACATCATGTTCCCTATAGTCTATTACAATCCACAAAACTAGACATTACGTTCCCTATACGTACTCTACAGTTTATTACAATCCACAAAGCTAAACATTACATTCCCTGTAGTCTATTACAAGCCACAAAATAATTCCATCTCTTTATATTGTGGAGCTTATCGTTCACTTTTTCATTCCGTTGTTTCTATGATTTTTTTTTTCCAATGCAGGTCTTTCTCGTCCCCTCGATACAATTATTTGGAATATTCAGAAGGCAAGTTTCGACCCTGCTTGTCAGGCTCAACCCTGACTGAGTGAGACACAACACCCCAGCATAAAAACGTAGATACTCCATAATATATAAAGCGCCTCACCAGACTATGTACCTCTAAAAACAATGACAGAAAGATATAAAAGAAAGTTCTTTACCATCTAGCATAAGGCTATTGTCAAAATAAGCATAGTCTATGTGTATTGCTCTTTAGAGTATGTATCTATATAACTCCAAAAGGTCTTGTAATTAAATTCCTGCATGCGGTAGAATGATGCATCTGATGTGATATGTACATTTTGTCAGCTTTACTTCTCTTTTCATATTGAACTTTAATGAGAGTAGCTGGTAATATATAATTATAACTGTTGTGTATACCTGCATGTGTTTTTACGGTCCTGTACAGCCAAGAAAAATTTCCCTCTGGGATAATCTAGTATTAACTTATCTTGTCTTATATAGGGAATCGAACTTAAGTTGTCTGCGTGCAACGGCGAGAGGGTCTAACCGATACACCAAAAACACCGGTTCTTTGAACCAGAAGACCTCCAGGGTTGGCGTTCGCGCTTCCTGCTAGCCTCGTGAATGAAATATTCATCCAAAGACGGAAAACATCAGCTTTGAACTGGGATCTGGAAGTCGAAATCAATTAACCCAGACCTGAACATATCATAGAACGGTTTGACCTCACGATTTGGCTCACACGCAATGCTCGTCGTATCATTACTTGCACGCTATATTATTGCAGCTCTTGTTCTCAGCCGGGCAAAGATTCAGAACTAAAACCTCAGCAGCATCTTGGAATTAGTAATAGTTGGTCTCTTCACTACACTCACCTACACACACACACACACACACACACACGCACACACACACACACACACTCACGCACACACACGCGCGCGCACACACACACTCAAGCTCGTACACACGCACACACAC
>NW_004798036.1:55807-58354 GCF_000002075.1 Aplysia californica | reverse complement strand
GTGCCATTACATGCCATTACTGGCCGGCTGGTTCCAGAACCAATATTTGGTTTCAGCTCACTGGGAGACTGGGCTGAGTCAACTGAGTGTGTGCCGCGCCGACATTTCGCTACCTCGGAATTGTTACTTGTTACTTGTGTTACTTGTGGGAAGGACCGACATCACTGCACAACGGGCATCCCCATAACCGCTCCGTCCGTTGAAGCTCCGTCCGTTGAAGAAGCACATTTCGAAGTGTGTAGTAGCTGATGACGGTTCCAAGCAATGGTTGATTCCATAGCCTTCTGCTCTTCCAACTAAGTCTTGGTCTTCTGCAGGCGGAAGCGCCCCATCCAATTCCAAGCTCATGGAGTCGCTCAAGATAATAATAATAATAATAATAATAATAATAATAATAATAATAATAATAATAATAATAATAATAAGAGCATTTGTATCCCGCCTTTTCCCACAGCATGGGCCCAAGGCGTACATAGGAGATTAATACCGCATTCATACTAACACCATACAAATTCATCATGTGCGCACTATTTGACAGCAACATTCTTTCAGACAATAAAAAAGTGCTCGTCCATTAATCAAATATTTCTGCAATAGATGTGTTTTGAGTCCCCTTTTGAAAGTAACAAGTTTTATTTCGCTCCTCAAATCATGAGGGAGAGTGTACCAAAACCGTTGGCCCAGAAAAAGAAAAAGCTCTCTCACCATGATGGTGTATTTCGATTTTTCTTGTTCTTTTTCCCGTTTTTCCCTGACCGAACACACACCTCAGAATTACAAAGTTCTATTTGGCATTTTTGGCCGTTTCGAGTTACTAGGACCACGAGGTCAGAAACCAAAAAAAATCTATCAGCCGTATCAAAGTCGTAAGATTATTCTGAGTCGATATCAAGATATTATTCAATAATTGCATCCAAAAAGCTTGGCATGTTGAGAAAATCAATAATTTTTACGTCAAATTTCTTTAAAAACAAAAACAAACTTGTAACTGAGCAGTTAAAACTTTGTAATTCTGAGGTTAGTAGCGTTGGAGCCGAGACCAGGACAACTCGGCGCGTGAGCAATCTAAGGTTACTGTTTGTCCAGTGATCGTTTTGCCACGTTTACAGCTGAGCGTGCCTTTAATGGGCCGGCATTCATTACAATCAAGACAATTTTGAACCCAAGCGGTCTAGGGAAGAAAAAAAAAGGGGGGGGGGGGTGAGGGGTTGTTTTTGTTTTATTTTGTTTTAGTAAGAGTTTTACGGCACATGCAACAGACGTAGGTTATGACTTCTATAACTTGCGAATAGAGGTGTTACTATTAATGGAAGGTTACATACAAAGAAATGAAGGAGGAGAGAAAAGGACAACTGATGTTTGACAGCAGAGAAGGATCAAACCACACCAGATCGCCCCCCAACCACCCACAAGACAACAATAGGATTTTACCATGGTGGTCAGGGGGCATGTGAGATGATTTGAAATTATGAGTCATAATATGACCCAAAATGATCGCTTCATGATATTTCTGTAAATCTGGAACTGTATAGGCTATAAGTCTACCACATTTTAGTCAGAAATATGAAAAAGGGGGAGAGGGTGTCACTTTTATTTTTTTTTAAAATAATTTTAAAAAATTAATTAATTAATTAAAATATATAGATCTATATCTTTTTTTAAAAATCCACGTTCAATTTACTTTTCAGTTGTTTTTTTAGACACACAGTCGCATTTCGTGAGCTAAAATCCACAGTTTCTTCCACTTGGAGCCTCCCTGGCTTAAACTTAAATATTTCAGAGACTTTATAGCCTTTTTCCACCATATCAGTTGAACAGTTTAGCGAGACTTGCACACTGTGCTCCTTTCCAGACTTTTTCGAAGACCGCATTGGTTGGTACTTCAAATGACTCGGACAGCATGAAAAACCAACCTGACATTGTGGATGGTCGGCGGGTGTTCTGATGTGGTTTGCTCCTTCTTTCCTATCGAACATCTATCGTCCTTATCCCTCCCCCCCCCCTCCCCACACCCCGCCACCTTTTATGTGTTCGTTACTTTCTTGTAACATCTCTCATCTTCGGCACTTACATATATTGTGTTGCAAGTGCCGTAAAACATAGACATAGACACGGCAGCTCTACGAAACATTTCTTTCACTCCTTCAAAATCTAACGTAAAATTTCGAATAAAACAAAAACGTCGTTTTATGTCCAAAAGTCCCCATTGATGGCTGGATGTTGGCAAAATCACAAATTACAAATGGCCGAACAATTATTGTCCTTAAGAGCGGACCTATTGATCTCTCACGTCTGCACGCAGAGCAGAAGCCCATCCGGTGGTGACAAAATAACATTAAGTGATGACGTAAATGTCCTTGCTTTAATTCCAAGAGCATTTCTTTTTCTTTATTGGCTGCTACGATCGGCCTGTTGAATTAAGTTTCTGTATTTGGATTTTGCATTTGGGTTTGTTTGCTGTTTTGTATTAAGAGTGCGGGTTTATTGGGTTTTTTCTTCCTAATAAAAAGTGTTTTCGGTAAAATCAGCAGTTTTACATAAAATGAT
>NW_004798036.1:53471-54524 GCF_000002075.1 Aplysia californica | reverse complement strand
CCCCTCCAAAAAAACAACAACAAACAACAACAACAAAAACCAAACAAAATAACAAACCAACCCAAATCAAACAAAAAAACAAACATAAATCCATACAGAACAACATGGCAGCAACAACAACAACAACAACAAGGAAAAGAACACCCCTCCCCCACCCCCCTCAAATCTGAGAAAGTCATGCCCATCAATTTCGAGGGTAGAAGATATTATGACAATGAGACATTATAATTATGCGTCCGACCATAGCTATCAAGCCCGATATGAATATATATATGCAGCTACCGTTTAGAAATCAATGCGACGTGCACCTTGACGATAAGATTTAATGGGTACATAAACGTTCTGAGAGCATTCAGGTAGACATGACTGTGCAAAAGGAACCATCTAGCATAAAATTTATTCCATCGGAAATGTTTCTTTTTTCTTTCTATTAAACACCCAAAAAAAGGGCGAGGAGTGGGGTGTTAAATAATGCCATCAAGAGCGGCTACACACCCCCCCCCCCCCCCCACCCCCCACTCATATTTTTGGGGTACATGTAAAACGCTCTTTGAAAAAATATCTAATGATTGAGACAGACAGACACACGGAAAGAAAAGACAGAATGACGCGATAGACCGGAAGACATATAGATGTAAGTCGTGTGTGGTTGATAGATAGACAGATGGATAAATAGATAGATAGTAAGAATACATTTGTAGATAGATAGGGTAGATAGATATTAAAAGTCTCAAGCGAACACTTTCCAATAAACAACAACAAAAAAAACCGCCCACATCCCACTCTTTAAACACTGGCTAAGCATTACTTCGAGTCGCCTCCAGGGATATCAAGGAGATCTTCTCGCCCTAAGCTCCATCGATTTCCGCGTTGTGCTTCTTCATTACGATGAAAGGCGAGGAGATGAAGGAGTTGGAAGGGTGGGGGGGAGGGAGGGAGATATTGAGGGATGGAGAGAGAGGGAGAGAGAGGGAGAGAGAGAGGGGGGAGAGAGAGAGAGAGAGAGAGAGAGAGAGAGAGAGAGAGAAAGAGAGGGAGTAAGAGAGGGAGTGA
>NW_004798036.1:51041-52495 GCF_000002075.1 Aplysia californica | reverse complement strand
AAAGGGGGATGAGGGGGGGAGGGGGGTTAGGGTATGTTTCTGTTGACATAGGCGTGATGTTTTTTCTCATATTTTTAAGAGCCCTTCAACGTTTCAGCACACGGTGATAAATGAAAATGGCATACGAGTACACTGGTGTATTATAAGTGCTCCGGTGCAGAAAGGGGTACGATCTAGAAGAGACGAAGCACCACAATACAAACTTAGAACATATCATCTTAGCCTCGCTCCATGACAGACAGACAGAAAGTCAGACAGACAGACAGACAGATAGACAAACAGACAGACAAATAGATAAACAGACAGACAGACAAACAAACATACAGATAGACAGACGGACGGACGGATGGACTAATGGACAAACAAACAGACAAACAGACAGACGGACGGACGGACTAATGGACAAACAGACAGAGAGACACAGAGGCAGACAATCAGACAGACAGACGGAAGGACGGACGGACGAATGGACGGGCAGACAGACAAACAGACGTATCCAAAATATATAAAAATATGATTGATTCAGAAAAAAATATCATTTCATTGAAAAGGACGTAAAACAGATGAAGCAGATAAAAAATACGAAAACACCTGCCATCTGCCCATAAAAAAACTGTTTGTAAATCAGGTACGCCACACCTCCTTGTAAAGGGCTCTGTGGGTGGTTAGCGGGTGCTCTGGTGTGGTTTGCTTTTTCTCTCCTATGAAAAATCTAGCTTCCTAATCTCCCCTTCTTCTTTTTTATGTTTGTTACTCTCTTGTAACACCTCTAACCTTCTGGCGCTCATATGATCTTCTGCAGTTGCGAGCGCCGTAAAACCTCTACTAAAACTAAACTAAAAGGGCTCTGATTTGAAACGTCCTAAAATAGGACGATCTGAATAGCAGGGCGCCGTATTTCAGAGAGGTTTGGTTTCAGAAAGAGTTTTACGGCACTTGCAACACAATTAGGTCAAATAAGTGCTGACGATTACATGTGTTTAAGGGCAACAAACACACAGACACACTCACTCTCTCACACACACACACACACACACACATACACACACACACACACGCGCGCGCGCGCGCGCAAATAAACAAAACTGAAGGAGATAAAGACGATGGATGATTGACGGGAAAGAAGGGGCAAACCACACCAGAGCACCCGCCAACTACCCACGCATTTCAGAAAGAAGGTGTCGGATATGCCAAAAGCGCTTTTGACTTCGATTTTCGGCTCTGCCGGGTGGAGTGCTGAATTCTTATTTTTTTTTAAAAAGGTGCTCAAGTCTATTTCTCTCAGTTCACACAGCTTCTGTCAATTGTAAACGTGGCGAATGACAAATGGGAAAGATGAAATATACACTACTATAGTCGTGTACTCCTCACAAATATAAACACTGCAAGACCCCCCCCCCTCCCCAATAGCTAACTAAATAAATAAATAGATAAATAAATAAAAATAAAATTAA
>NW_004798036.1:49660-50806 GCF_000002075.1 Aplysia californica | reverse complement strand
AATAAATAAATAACTATTTCTAACAATTAGAAGAAAAAAAATCGTTTTCCCCTTTATAAGACAAGAGGAGACAGTTCGCTACCACTGCACGCTGTGTCTCCCTTCTCCACGTCTAAGGGCCTAGCCAGCTGTCTGTCACAATATGTTACAAAGCTCTGTCTGCAAACGGAATGTTTTATATCTGGAAAGAATCGTAGTCAAAATGACTTAAAACCACCTGTTACAACTAGGTTTGCATCATACTACATAACTAATTTAGAAAATTGGTGCCTTCGAAAAAGTTTGACAATGTCGTGAAACACAAAATTTTCTCAACTTCGATTTTCTCAAACCTCGGTACTGTGCAGATAGAACGTTGTAATTCTGAGGTTGCGCCGTATGGCCGAGGGATGCCAATACTAGAGCTGGGCGAAGAATCAATTCCGGAACCGATTCCCACTATTACTGCTACGCGGAAGAAAAGTTCCGGCTCCTTTTTACATAAACCAACGGTTATTAGTTACTTTATCATTAAAGTCTTCTTGGGGGGGGGGGGGATTTATTATTGAAAATAAAAGTTGATGCTTCGTAGTGTTCCGAAATCAAGGTTATCCTAAATCCTGAAGATGTTCGGAGCCAACCAGGTAACCACAAGAAGAAATCACATGGTTAGATAGAAAGTAATTGGGTTCGGAGTCGATTCCTACGATTCCTAGATTTCAATCATCGGGAACGTAGCCGCCAAGCATTAGGGCCCAATACACGCGGTCCCGTCGCTTTCCATTAAACCCACTCTGTCCCCTGACTCCCACTCCTTCCTTCCAACTCTGTCTTCACTCCCACCTCACCACCCTCATCCCATCCCCGCCTCTACCCCTCACCCTTATCTTTCCACCGTCACCCCTTCCTCCCACTTCCTCCCAACTCTGTCTTAACGACCCCCCCCCTCCCTCCTTGTCCTCACCCCCGTCATCATCCCCGCCTATTCCATCGACCAAAGATGTCCACCCTGGACACGTGACCCCCGCCCCCGCCACACGTACACCCACTCTGACAATTCCACCCGGTTCTAACTTCCATCCCTCACCTCGATCGACACCCAACACTGTCCACTATCATCCAATTTCTCCATACCCGGTCCACAACGAAATAACGTCTTCTATTTTC
>NW_004798036.1:47659-49313 GCF_000002075.1 Aplysia californica | reverse complement strand
ACACACACACACACACACACACACACATACACACAAACGCTCATACACAACTAAATAAGTACAAACTCATAATTTCACATGCACACCGACATGTGATAGAAGAGAGACACAGTGAGAGAGAGACGGAGAGAGAGAAGGAGAGAGAAAGAAAACAGACTGATAGATGAACGAGTCAGACAGACAGACAGACAGACAGACAGACAGACAGACAGACAGACAGACAGACAGACAGACAGACAGACAGACAGACAGATTTCCTGTTACAGATAAAGACATGATTCACCAACAAAAAGTATCATTGCATCAAAAGGGAAGTAGAAGGAGCAGGAAAACACCTGCCAACACTCCATAAAAAAAGAGTTTGAGAACCCAGTTTGCATGAAGCCAGGTGAAACAAGGCAAATACAGGCATCATTATAACGCTTTGCCAGAAACGTAAATCTGAAATTTAGACCAGATCGTTTGTGGTTTGCGGATGCTCTGTCTGGTGTGATTTGCCCATTCGACCTACCAAACATCTGTCGTCCTTATCATCTTTCCTCGTTCTTTTCTTTGTTAGTTAATCTCTAACAATACCCCTAATCTTCGAAGCTCATATGACCTACTTGTGTGGCAAGTATAAAACTTGTTCAGCTATTTGGCCTACAAAGTGTAATTTAGCCTGAAATGTATACTCTACAAAGCAACGCATTCATTGGAAAGCAATGTCTAGTCCTCTTATTCGGGTGTCAGGTCTTTTATTTCGTCTGTGTGAAGGTTTCAATGCACTTGCAACACAATAAGGTCACATAAGTGGTCGAAGAGTAGAGGTACCACAAAAGAGTAACAAACACAAAAAAGGAGGAGAGATAAGGACGATAGGTGCCTGACAGGAAAGAAGGAGCAAACTACTCTAGAGCAACAGCCAACCACCTACTAGGTCAGGTCTGGAACTGACATTAACCATCATGGTACCCTTTTTCTTCCTGTTGTCAGTCTTTCTGGTCAGCTCGGTGTTTTGTCTCATTTCGTTGTTTGTCGCAAAGTTGTTGAGGTCGTATGTGTGATAATATTTTGTTCCTAACTTTCTCTTCTCCTCCGCCTCCATAATATCTTTCCTTTATAATATTATGTTTAGGCCTTGTATAGTTAGCAATGCACAGTTTGGCCAGGAATACATTGCCTAGCCTGCGATGCGAGTTCTCTGGAAAGTGGTCAAATAGTTTACAGCCCACATGGGACAAGAAGTTGGGGAGAGAGAGAGAGAGAGAGAGAGAGAGACAGAGACAGAGACAGAGAGAGACAGAGACAGAGAGAGAATGAGAGAATAGGACCCTACGCATTGTTTCTTGCGCACGCCAGCCACACGCACCGGGCTATCCGAGTGAGTGCTTCCAAAATAGCGGTCTGCGCGCGCATACCTCTCAGGGGACACCACACGAAAAGCGTTATTCAATTAACTCACGCATGCGCAGGGGCACGCATTTCGTCCGGAGACAAGGAAATGTCCCCTATGGCAAACTACAAAAACAACAGGAGAGGCCAACTAAATCATGGCGGGTTTTTTTATTTTGCTTTTGTTTTGTTTTTTCCGTCCCTCTGTTTTCTTTTACTCTCTCCGGCATCTATCTGATCGACCTCTCTACACGATCTCTCTCTCTCTCTCTCTCTCTCT
>NW_004798036.1:42988-47434 GCF_000002075.1 Aplysia californica | reverse complement strand
CGCGCGCGCGCGTGTGTGTGTGTGTGTGTGTGTGTGTGTGTGTGTATGTGTGTGTGCGTGTGTGTCCTAACCCTTTTCAAAAGCAATAAATACGAACCACAATGCCCGATTCAGACATATGATTAGAAGGTGAGAGCGGATATTGATATATCGTTTACGTTGCCATGTCATAAATCATTGATCCCAATATCACATTTGTGGAAAACACATCTCACGGTTACACACAACTAAATATATATAAACAGTCAAGCCTCGTTATACCGCCTACATTGAAACGAGCATGAAGTTGGCGGTACAGCGAGGCTGACGGAAAAAGGGATAGTAATGGTTGTTTAATAGTGGTAGAGACAAAAAAAATTTGGCCAGTCTTGACCCCATCTAGATGATAGATCTATCTTGTGAGATTGCCATGCGCAGGGGAAAAAAACAACAAAAAAACGAGTAGCAGCTAAATGCATGTACAGCTCAAGCTGATCTTTATGCAAATTCAAATTTAAAATTCTTCCTGGATCAGAAGCAAGGTTATCATGTGTCAATGACCCTGTAAATGAACTTTCAAAAACCAAACCCGAACTCGCCAGCCCTCATGTTTCTTCACACCTATCATGCAATATAAAATCCTCACTGGTGCACACCAACCTTTTGGTCACTTATTAAGGCAAGGCAATATAGTGTAAAGCGCATAGAGCCTGCTGCTGAGCGGGGATATGCGCTATACAAATGCTATCTATTATTATTATTATTATTATTATATGAGCGCCAGAAGATTAGAGGTGTTACAAGAGAGTAACAAACATAAAAAAGAAGAAGGGGAGATAAGGACAATAGATGTTTGACTGGAAAAAGAGGCAAACCACACCAGAGCACCCGCCAACCGCCCACTAACCCTTTGATTTCGGAAGCGGGCCGCTACAAGCCTGCCTGTCAGGGCCAACCCGGAATGAGTGGGGGACACAACATTCTGGCAGACTGGAGGAGACACTTCATAGAAGAACGTCTCTCCTTACCCCTCCCCCCTCCTTCCAACCTCTACCTGCCCCGGCCTACTTTCATCCCCACCCCCGTAACCCCTCCCCCCCCACGCAGGAATTAAACTCATGTCCTCCGCACGTACCAGCGAAGAGGGGCAATGCGACGTGATTGGCAAGCGAAGTCGGCAGACAAAGTGCTCAATGTCTATCCCAGCTCGTGATGAACTATGGGGGCGGAGATCCTCTTTGGGCAAGGAGGAGTAATACCATTACTGCATGCACCATCACGCAAGGGTGCCGAGGGCGGTACGATGAATAGATGAAGAATATACGACGTCCTCTGTGTTTAAGGAATCAAAGCAATGTCTTGTCTGGATTATTTATTTATTTTTTTCATCTACTTTATTTTCGGTTATTTATGTATTAATTTTAATTTATTTTATTTTATTTCTCATCTTATTTTTGGGGAGGGAGGGGGTTGGGTTTTTTTTTAAATGTTACTGAGCTAATCCGTTCATGACGCAATGTTTTCCGAAGGCCTGGAGCAGTCTGTACACAGACAAGTGTCGAACCTTGACAATGAACTAAGCAGGGTGGGCGGGGCAGTGTATGTAAACATGCCGAAGAAACCTACCGCCATACAAAATTGTTTATCTCACGATTTTGGCAATTTCAAAAGTCAGCTGTAATGCCTGGAAAATGTCTGCAGTTCGCGAGACTGGAGTCATGCTTCCGGCGCACAACTGGTCAACATTTAGAAAAGCAAAAAACAATTATGATCGTAAATTTTATCACCCGCATTGCGATTGACCCAAGTCCAATCATTTTGAAGGTGGGCTGATTCTCTTCATTCAACTTTTTAAAAATATTTCTATTTTATTTATTTATTTATTTATTTATTTATTTATTTATTTATTTATTTATCTATTTATTTCTAGTTCCCTCCGTTGTTTCTGCCTGTCTTTCACTTTCCCTTTGCTGAGTGAAATCATTTCGCAGATAACACATGCGAGCACAGAAATGAGCGGCGAACCATAATCGCTGATATCTGTTTCACACCTGGCGTTTGGAGGATGAGGAGGTGGAGGAGGGGGAAGGGGAGGAAGGGGAAGGGAAGGAGAGGGAAGAAGAAGAAGGAGAAGGAGAAGGAAAGGGGGGAGGAGGAGGAGGAGGAGGAGGAGGAGGAGGAGGAGGAGGAGGAGGAAGAGGAAGAGGAAGAGGAGGAGGAGGAGGAGGAGGAGGAGGAGGAGGAGGAGGAGGAGGAGGAGGAGGAGGAGGAGGAGGAGGAAGGGGAGAAGGAGGAGGAAGAAAAAGAGGTTGAAGGGAGAACTTTTCTTTCCAGAAGAAACTCTAAAGAGCGATTACAGAACCACTAGGCAATATACCTGAATTGTTGAAGTCAAAAAACCCGCTGGCTGAGGGAGACCTGTTGAGCTCGACAAAGTTAAGTAAGGAAGGACATGGGTTAATGTTAGTGTAGTTAAAGAAAGAGTTTAACGGCACTTGCAATACAAGTAGGTCATATAGGGCCGAAGATTAGACCTGTTACTAGTGAGTAAAGTAAAGTTGTTCCCGCATCCGATCCGGACATTGGGGATTGCCTTGTTAGTGAGACAACTTCCCGGGCCTTCGGCATATTGTGGTAGGGTGGCCAGTTCCTTTCCAAGCCGCATTTAGTGAGTAACATACCAATTTTTTTTTAAAGGCAGATAATGATTACATATACGTGTATATGATTGGAAAGAGGACTGATAAGAATTACAAAATCTATGACTGAAAATAGGACAGATAAGGACTATAGAATATGTATGATTGGAAATAGGACAGATAAAGATTATAATATGTATGATTGGAAATAGGACAGATAATGATTACAGATATATACGATTGGAAATAGGATAGATAAGGATTATACATGATTGGAAATAGGATAGATAAGGATTATAGATATATGTGATTGGAAATAGGATAGATAAGAATTGTAGAATATGTAGAATATGTATGGTGGGAAAGAGGACAGATAAGAAATATAAATATATCCCAGATTAGGAATATAGAATATGTATGATTGGAAATAGGACAGATATGGACTATAGTTATATGATTGGAAATAGGACATATAAGGATAATAGAAGATGTAGAATATGTATGGTGGGAAAGAAGACAGATATATAAGGACTATAGAGTATCACGTATGATTGGAAAGAAGTTTCAAACCACACGTCAAGGTTACCCGCCCTCCAGCCAGCCACGTTAACGGTTATGACGTCGTGTCCTCAATAGGACCAGAGAGATGACGTCACGTATCCATTCTGTACTGGCCCACGAGCAATCGGTATTGACCTCGCCGCAACCACACGCTAGAGCTGGGCAATGAGTCGCTTTAGCAAAATCCGGATAAATATAAATATATGTTAGTGCACCTCTTCGGCAAATAATAGGATATGAACCGCTTCGGCAAATGGGTTAAAACCACTTCGACAAACGGGTTAGCATCACCACTACAAAGAATGGATGCAGCCACTACGACAAGCGGGTCAGGAAACAGAGTTAAAAGTCTGAATTCGGACAATGTTTCATTGATAATTATCCGGTTTTCCGGATAGATTATCCGGATTTTGCCCACCTCTACCACACGCACGAGACGCGTGAAACCATGACAGTACCATTAGATATCGGAGCCCGTGACAAACAAGGAAGGTAACCCAGGGACAAAGATAGGGAGGGAACATCAGTCTCACAAGTCGGATGTGCTTGATCGGGTGAGTGTTGGAAAACGATGACTGGTGGGCTATTCAAAAATAAAATTGCTAAATGAATAATAGTAATAAATAAATAAATAAATAAATAAATAAATAAATAAATAAATAAATAAATGAAAGAATGAATCAATCAATGAATGAATAAAAGAATGAATAAACATAGAAACAAACAAATAAACAAAAACAAAAAAATAAATTAATAAATAAACTGTCCGTAGAAGCCTTCGCCATCCAACCAATTCAGCAAAGTCGGACTAGCGTACACGCCACCCAACACCAGAGAATCCCAGAGATGTAAATTGTATGATGGATTTGAAATGCGCCGCACTCCCATCTGTTGCCTCCCCTGGCCATTTATCTAAAGTGTATGTGTGACAAGGAAAGTAAGTGCAATAGCTAAATGAGTGTATCGAAATGGTAAACGGGTCACGGAGGCAATTAAATGACGTAACAGAAAGGAAACGCAAACTGAGACAAATGATCTTCCTGATACATGTGCACGAACCAAAGTTCGGTACATCTTATTTTAACGGTTGGTTAGTTCGTAAGGCTCAAATTATCGGCCGATTATCTTTTTGGAGAAGTGTTGGTTTCGAAAGATTTCAGGAGATTCAATTTGGGTATGCTGACGCAAGTTTCGTCTTCGCATTCGACTTCCCATTACCTTCAAACACACACACAGAGAGAGAGAGAGAGAGAGAGAGAGAGGGAGA
>NW_004798036.1:38885-41956 GCF_000002075.1 Aplysia californica | reverse complement strand
GCTTTAGAAATAAGTGTGAAATTATCTATCTATATTTATCATATTTGTGAACGCTCGTCACTTTGATTGCCTAAAACCTCCGAACCACGAAATTTTGGAATAAAAAAAAAAATAACGGGGGTTCAGAATTATGTAAAATGTGCACAGTTATATTAAGGAGTCTAAAGTCACTGCGATTTAATTTTCAGTTTTTCATTAGTTCCCTTTAGATCTAATCTAGGGAAAGTTCGTCTTCTAAGACGCCATTGTAAACAAGTGATGCTTCCGCAGTTCACAAGCAGTTCACTCTGTTTTCACAATGACTTTACGATCGATTCTTTTGAGTCCGTTCATCGAAGCTAGTAATATCGTAATGCACTTATCAAGGAGATTACCGTCATAGATAGGAGAAGAGGCGACAGGTTTTCGTTTTAGTAAGAGTTTTACGGCACTTACAACACAATAAGGTCGTGTAAGTGCCGAAGATTAGAGGTGCTACAAAGAGAGTAACAACATCAAAAAGAAGGAAGGGAGACGATAGGTGCCTGACAGGAAAATAGGAGCAAACTAGGCCAGACCAACAGCCAACCACCTACTGCCTCAGGTCTGGATAGGAAAGAAGGAGCAAACCACACCAGAGCACCCGCCAACCACCCACTGCGACAGGTTTGGTGACAGACGCTGCTGGACTTTGGACGGGAACTGAATACGTCGTCCCCACAGACTGGTATGTAGACGATATCCCTCATGACGCTAGTCCGTTTTGTTTTGTCTTTTCGTTTCAGTAGAACTTTTACGGCACTTGCAACACAATAAGGTCATCTAAATGCCGAAGATTCGAGTTAGTTGTGGGAAGAGTTTTACGGCACTTGCAACACAATAAGGTCATCTAAATGCCGAAGATTCGAGTTAGTTGTGGGAAGAGTTTTACGGCACTTGCAACACAAAAAGGTCATATAAGTGCCGAAGATTAGAGGCGTTACAAGCGAGTAACAAACAAACAAAAAATGAGGAGAGATCAGGACGACAGACGTTTGATAGGAAAGAAGGAGCAAACCACATCAGAGCACCGGCCAACCACCCACGAAAGTGTTACAAACGAGTCACAAACACAAAAAATAAAGAAGGAGAAAAAGATGATAGACGTTTGATAAGGAAGAAGGAGCAAACCACACTAGAAGAACCACACCCGCCAACCACCCTCTGACGTAATTCAGGTTCGCTATGAAGCGCACTATTTCACTCTGGTTAAGAGGTAACAAAAAAACCCACAAACTAATCTAACACAAACTTACATACACACATACACATACACACACATACACACACATACACACACATACACAAACACACATACACACTTACACACTTACACACACACACATTCAGACACATACACATACATCATACACATACATATACCCAAACACACATACACACATATACACACACATTCACAAACGCACACACACACATAAACACACACACACACACACACACACACACACACACACACACACACACACACACACATTTACCAAATGTAGAGAAAAGAGGGAAAGGATGCACGCCCACTCGACTATGGTGAGGCTGGTAAGGTAAGGTTGTTTTTTTACGGCGCTTGCAACTGCGTAATAAGATCATGACGCGTTCTGACGTTCATTCGGGTGCCCATGGGGCGCATCAGCGAAACGTAAATTTAATAATGAGAATTAAAGAGAGGCGGCTGTAACAGTGCGCGGTCTGGGATATCATCATCATAATTAGTCCGTCCACGGTCGTTTATCATCCTCTTTGCCAAAAAGGGTAAAAATTAATTCGATATGCATTTCGATGAAGGATGAAAAAGCACATAAAAATAAAGGTAGAACAAAGAGGGCTCTGGGGGCACGGGACAATAGGATGTAGGGAAAGAATAGGCCACCAACAAGAAAGCAGCCGGAAGTTGACTGCTGGGGAGTAACAAGTGGTGTGGGTAGAATATACGGGTTTAACCCTTTTTTCGACAATATAATTGTTTAGGTCGTTTAAGAAGGCGGGGACTCCAAGCCTTGCGCCCACTGTCGATAGGAACAAACCGGGGAGGAAGAAGGATGGGGAAAAAGAGGGGTGGGGGGTGACAATGACAATGATAATGACATTCTTTATTCATCTCAGAAGACAAAATTTGTCTTGGTCGTTTACAATGCCAGTGGAATGTTACAAAGGTTAATTGCACTCACGTATACACCCAACCAGACAGGTCGTTTGTAAATTAAATATACACGTTTTTCGAGCTGAAACAACCCGCCCCGTAAAACACACACAAACACACACACACTCTCTCTCTCGTTCTCTCTCTCTCTCTCTCTCCCTCTCCCTTCCTCCCCCTCTCTCTCACTCTCCCTGTTTCATTTGTAGCAAAGATAGTACTATCTTTGTTTGTAGCACTGTGTTCAGTAACCTCACTGCAGTTGGTACGACCTTGTCGCGTGGTTGATGGAGGACCTTTCTACGCGGTGCCCATTGCGGGTCGGGTCGGGGGCGATCGCCCCACTCGTCACCTGAAAACAAAGCGTTTGTTTTTCAGGCGACGAGTCGGGCGCGATCGGCCTGTGCCACTTTAGCCGCTTTGTGGTGCCACGATAGCCGCTTTGCGCCCTCAATCTGGCTAGCAAACCACCTCGACCCGACCCGATCCCCCAATGCGCACCCTGTATAAAACTACAAAAAAAAACAAAACAAACCCAAGTTCACGAAAGCCCTGCTGAAAAATGGAATCAAGACCGTCCACACCATAATCCTGCTTTATACCAACTGAAAACTGTACAGGAGTACCTTCGAAAGTAGCAGCCTGAAGGCAAGGGGGCCCTACGAAGTGGGAAAAATGGACACATGACGTAGAAGTCTGTAGAACTGAAGGTTGAAGGACCAGCACGCAGTTGACTAACTCTGAGATCTAGCATGGGAACACAATAAAGAAGAAGCCAACTAACTTAACAGTATGCCCTGGTAAGAAGTGGAAAGCGTTTTACAAGGAAAGTCGTACACTTGCTATAGGCTAGGAAAATGCTTAGTTACATTTACAAATGCTAAAATACAGAGAAACTTCT
>NW_004798036.1:34043-36454 GCF_000002075.1 Aplysia californica | reverse complement strand
GGGGGGTAACAACAAATAGTCTAAACGTCACAAGCGTTACACCACAACAGCTCAAATGGATTTCTTCCAAAAGAAAATTTTACAAACACTTTTGAAATTAATTACACCAAACATCTTGTTTTCAAAAATCGTCAACATTGTTCCCCAGCGCCTGGTTTTGACTTTGAAGGCACCCACTCCTCAGTATAGATCGGGGAAGATGCCAGCATGCGAGGTTGATTCGTTATTGGAAGAGATGGCAGAAGTCACCGGGAGACAGAAAGACCAGAGGTTGGCACTTCGCTACCTTAGAGTTATTACAAAGTTGCAGAAGTCACCAGGAGACAGAAAGACCAGAGGTTGGCACTTCCCTACCTTAGAGTTATTACAAAGTTGTATCTGCTCAGGGCTTAGTTTTGACAAATTTGACGTTAAAGATTTTTGAGTGCACTCGCATAACGTCAAGCTTTTCGAATGCAATTCTTTGACTATCTCGAAAAACGACTCCGAATAATTTTACGATCTTGATATATAAGACAGTACGCTTGGCTTGGTTTCTTAATAATAATAACAACCAAAAAAACGGCCAAAAATGCCAGAAAGAATTATGTAATTCTAAGGTAGCCACTGGTTTGAACAGTCTGAAAAGTGTGAAAGAAAAGCTGTACACGTATTATCCAACTCAGCACTTATTCAGTGCAGCACTGCAAACCTGATGTGAAACCAATGGTAGTCCCCAATGAGTGTCAATCATCGAGTCGTTCCACCGCATTTTAAATGACGTTACGTTTACAGCGTTGCAAAGGGTGATAAAAGTAAACCATTTCGCACTTTTTTTTCCGCACCAGAGTGTTTCGACGAACAAAAAGGACCAACAAGATTTTTTTTTAAAATGCCCCTCGTAATTTCTAGAAGAATGCACGCACTTACATTCCAGTTATGTATAGCGCCAGTTAAGCCATCTGGTGTCATGAATTCAACAAGCAAACGGATATAGTAGTTGACGTACAGGACCATTAATTAGACATTAGCTGCCCCTCTCCCCATGATACATATAGTAGTGCTTTTTGAATAATTCATAACTGGTTCAATATGTTTGTTTTGCTCCGACAAAGATACCCATTTTCACCCTAGGTTCATAATAATAATTATGTAAAATCACTTCCACCGTGTTCAATAATATGTTTGAACAGAAAGGAACATCATTCTCAAGGGTTTCTTCAAGATTTTAACAACACAAGAGCTGTTCGTTTTGTTTGTTTGAGCAAAGAGAAGTGCAACGGCACAGTTAAGGGCATTTAGTACAGGGGAAAAGTAAGACAGACAGACAGACAGACAGACAGACAGACAGACAGACAGACAGACAGACAGAGGGAAAGTACGGAAGCAAGACCTCTCAGTGGCGCCCTGCCACCACCGGCACAGAGCTATTCAGAAGTACTAAGCTCAAAATTTTGAAATGTTATTCTATTTTTGTGTATTCATCTGTTGTTTCGGTCGGAGATACTCGTGAAATATTAGTTTAAGTAGAGGTTTTACGGCGCTCACAACTGCATAAGGTCATATGAAAGCTTGATTATTAGAGGTTTTACAAGACAGTAACGAACATAAAAATGAAGAAGGGGAGATAAGGACGATTGATGTTTCATAGGAAAGAAGAAGCAAACCACACCAGAGCACCCGCCAACCATCTACGAAATTCAAATTCTATCTTTTTAAAAGCGACAACAGGAACAACAAGGTGTATAAAGTAGGTACCATTGTCACAAGAATGAAACAGTTTTGTCTCTCTTCTGAAAAAAAAAGTGGTTTCTGGTCTTACGACATTGTAATAGCTGGCGACGATAGAATCCTTCGTCTCCTCGGCTAGCAGGCGATTGGCGGGTGCTCTGATGTTGTTTTACTCCTTCTTTCCCATTAAACATCGTTCTTATCCATGTTCTCTTTATCTTTTTTTGTTTGTTTTTTCTAGGTGTTCGTTAGTCTCTTGTAACACCTCTAACCTTCGGCACTTATATGACCTAATTGTGCCGTAAAACGCTTGCTCAAAACTAAAACAAAAACTTTTCAGCTCCAACTGTGTGACGTCATCTCTTGACTTTCGCCAAACACGCGCATATATAACTTGATGTTTTTCTCCAAAGCACCACGAACCTAATTGTCGCCAAACACGCGCATAAATAACCCGATGTTTTTCTTCAAAGCACCACGGACCTCATTGGTTATCTCTCGGAAAATTGATTTTAATATTTTAAAAATTCACCTTCCGTTCACGTTCATCTAGAACATTCTCAGCAATACTCAATACAACTTTTGCCCCTCTGTCCTGTCGGGCCAAATAACCAGATGTTCTGCTGCTTCGACAAAACAGTTTGAACTGCCAAAGATATCATATCAGGCCCTCTGTTTTGTTAATAACTATAAATATATAT
>NW_004798036.1:31567-33943 GCF_000002075.1 Aplysia californica | reverse complement strand
TAAATCATATATTATCGCCGGACAAAGGCCGACACGGGTGCTGACTTTGAATGATCAACAGCTTGATGTAAAGTTTCTTGTCTCTGAAGAGTCTTAGTAGCCGCCAGCTCCCGGATTTCTTTTATATTTCTTAGGCATCGTGCCAAATCGGAGCTTGTTAACGGAGAATAAATCTAACCCTCAGCAGTACCAGTAGCGTGTACAAAAGCTATTCCTTTATCACAACAGTTTTCTTTTCAGTCTTAACTATATCACCCGGGCCCAGTTGTCTTTTACAACGTTAATTATGCCTAAGTTTGTTCGTTAAGCATACGAACGTGAACATTACTATTATTTTGTAAAACCTATTTTTTATAGTTATAGTTCCCTTGATATTTCAAAAAGGGGGAGGGGGAGGGGGAGATTATTCCACCGTTCCCTGCTTACAAGAAGTTAATGTTCGCGGGCTACATTTACACCCCAGGAGTCTTCATCAACCGGCGTGACTTTGCACGCAACATTTTTGATAGGCCAGGTAAAAAAAACATTAGACATGTTTTGTGGCACGAGAAAGGAAGGTTGGGAGAAAGATCATCCAAGGCACATTTACCTTTTTTTTTTTTTTAATTTGAATCTCACTTTCATTTCAATGGGGGGGGGGGTACCTGTGTTGCTATAGAAATGGAATTAATAGGATGTAAATCATAATGAATGAACAAACCCCTCTGTTGTATAGTTTTTGCCGTTTGAAAACCCATGGGTTCATCTTCCGTGATCCAGGAGCGGATGTCGTAGGCATTTTTAATGAACATTTTAATGAACAAAGGTGCGCCAATAAATCAGTTTATGGGGAATTTACTCTCAAACAACACTGAGGGGTGCGCACATTTCGTCTCACTCCAAGTGAAAGTGAAATCTGCCAAGCCTATTATAATAATTCTAATGATATTAGTTGCATGCATTTACATGGCGCATGTCCAAGCTCTACAGCATGCTCTATGTGATTTACAACATTTATGACCCAAGCAGACCCTAGAGCACTCAGAAATATTCTCGACTTCCCGGGAAGAATACAGTGCAAGCAGCCGAATAAGTGTTCAAATACTAACAAACTGGCAAGATTTTTCCCTGTCAAAAGTCCGAAAACCCATTCCCAGCAATGAGAAGTGAGGAAAATTCTCGCACAGCGCCTTTCCAAAGGATACAACGTCGGGTCCCTGACGGGATTCGAAGCCACGACGTTTTGGTTGAGTGTCCCAGAACCTAACCACTTGGCCACCGACGCCGTCGGCTTCGGTTTGAAACCAAACCAGACAGGAAAAGACTTCCCGGGACGCACCGAGCACAAAGCATTTGTTGCGTGCGTCCCACAGCGTTTCTCTGGACAGCTCAAAAGTTACTGAGCTGTGCAGAGCGATTCTTTGAGGAAATGAAACATCGTCGACGATTCGAATTGTGAAGTCACTATTCGTACTATTCGAAATACCGTATTTACGTCATTGGGTTTTATAGTAGTTTTTTGTTTTGTTTTGCATAGTCTTGGAGAGTGTTTTACGACGGTCGCAACTGTATAGATCATACGAGCGCGCGGGACAAAACATTTTCAGTTTGGTAGGAATTCATTTTGAATTCTGCCCAGGAGGCGGCCGAAGCCTACTCTTATCGATTTTGGACCACCACGGGATATTTGACGTTAGCAACTTACACACGGGACCTCCGAGATTCTTTGCCCTTGTCCGAGAAAGCTTAGTGTTAGATCTTACCTACCCGAAGATCAGGGGTGTGTCTGAAAGACTGCAGTAAGACGAAGCTAAGAAGTAGCTGTAGAAAGGCTGCAGAAAGAGTCAGGAGCCCAGAGGAAGGGGTCAAGGACACAGCTTTAAAGTAGTGCCGTGCTGTGCAATTTTGAGGCAACGAAACTTCGTCGTCGATTCGAATTGTGAAGTCATTATTCAAGCTATTCGAATACCGTATTTACCCCAATAACGTTAATAAAAAGAATATATGTTCTAAGTTCAAGACGTGTTGAGAAATATGAGACGGAAGATATCCATTATCCGTAAAAATCACTCAATATTCGAATTAGTTCTGCCACAGCCATGCTTCGAATAGTTGTAAATTGCTGAACAGAAATGGAAAAAAAGTAAAAAAATGTTTTGTTTTTTTTAAAGTGTGAATATTGTATAGTAAAGTCCACTGGGCACAGCTCAACAAAACGTGCGACTGATATTTATGTGTATGGACATTTGCCACACTGAGGTGTCTGGTCGGCAGGGATTTAATGCATACATTAGACACACCAGTATGCAGTTATGTCAAAGACCACGCACGAAGCTCAAAGCCAGGCGAAAGTAGGAGAGAGAGAGAGAGAGAGAGAGAGAGAGAGAGAGAGAGAGG
>NW_004798036.1:29847-31244 GCF_000002075.1 Aplysia californica | reverse complement strand
ATGTGTGAGTGAGAGAGAGAGCGAGAGAGCGAGAGAGAGAGAGAGAGAGAGACAGAGACAGACAGACAGACAGATAGACAGACAGACAGAGAAAGACAGTGACAGAGAGAGCAAAAGAGAGTTTTGTGTGTGTATGTGTGAATGCGTATGTGTGTGTAAGCGTCAGCTGAATAACAGCTTTGCCTAAAACGCACAATTATTAATATATTATACGCACAAATATATTCATTCTTCTTGTGACTTTTCGAGAGGTTCCCCAACTCAAATTGTTGCTTCAATAGTTCATTCGGGGAAAAGGATACAGCTTGTGGTAAAGCGTTTTCTTTCTTAACAAAGTCACAATGCAACTAGCAGCTGACAGTGTTACTTTTAGAAAGAAAATATTCAGATCTAATAAATAAGAAAGAAACTTGGCATGGTGTGTAATATCTTATGAAATTTTCCAAGGGATCAATCTTCCATATATTATTATATCCTTCCAAAGTTTGGGCTTGTTTTTTTTTAAATGCTGACAAAATGTATTCAAGTGCAAAGTTTAACGTAGCAAAGTTGCCTCTAAATAGCCGTACAATTTTGAAAGGGCTGTTACTGCCACTACACCCATACGAGGACCAATGACAATATTGCAACGTTAGCTTATTTCAGTGTGACCATAACTGTCTAACCACCATTGTGTAACTTAGAAGTCTTCTCCTTCTCCTTCTTCTTCTTCTTCTTCTTCTTCTTCTTCTTCTTCTTCTTCTTCTTCTTCTTCTTCTTCTTCTTCCAGTTTGTTACCGTTGAGGTAGCAGCAGCAGAGGTATTAGTAGAAGTAACAGCACTTCTTTCCCTCTTTCTTCACTTCTGCCCACTCCTCCTCCCCCTCCCCTTTCCCTCCTCATCCTCCTCTTCACCTTCACCCCCTCCCACACACACATATACACGTTCACACACACACACACACACACACACACACACACACACACACACACACACACACACACACACACACACACATGTCTGTCTGTCTGGCTTGCTGCTTACGAAACAAAAACGCACAAAACAATACTACTACTAGATGTAAAGCGCTCAGTCTTGTTGCACCAAATAACAGTAACCAAGGTTCGCTCAACAAAGCAAAGCTTTTGCGTCAAAGACGCATCAGGCTGAAACAAGGACGGTAAATCTAAAGGTCGGTATTGCATATCTCTGCAATCACTCTGCCTCAGTCGATGGTAGAAATCACGACACGACTTGGGAGAAAAATAAAACAGCATATACCCACCACATGCTCTGACTTAAGGCTGCGATACCTACTTGGTCTCATTTTAATCCTGTGATGCATACTTGCTTTCTCTCTCTCTCTCTCTCTTTCTCTCTCTCTCTCTCTCTCTCGCTCTCTCTCTCTCTCTCTCGCT
>NW_004798036.1:26636-27940 GCF_000002075.1 Aplysia californica | reverse complement strand
GGTATAGGATTGGAAGAGCCTGGGGTTATTAGTACGGTTACAGATCGTCCTTGTTTTGTTTTGTTTTTGCTTGTTTTGTTTTGTTTTTTATTTTGATTTTCTTATCTCCATCGTGCTGACCGGAAAGCGAACTGGAGACAGTCACATAAGAGGGATAAAATTTCCATCATGACAAGGCTATTCGTCATTCCATGGGTGACCACAAAAAAAGAGAGCGGTAAAGAGAAAGAGAGATAAGATATGAGACAGATAAAGAAAAGGGGGTCAAAAAAGGAGAAATAGGGAAGGAGAGAGGAAAAGGGATGGGTGGAGACACACACACAGAGAGAGAGAGAGAGAGAGAGAGAGAGAGAGAGAGAGAGAGAGAGAAATGAGAGAGAAATGAGAGAGCAGGAGAGAAAGAGAGGGGAGGGGCAGAACGAGAGAAAGGAAAAAAATGAGGGGGGGAGGGAAGAAAGGGAGGGAATGGACTGCGATAATGATTGTACATTAAATAAAAGAATATTGACTTCGGCAACAAAAACTAACTATTTTTTTAAAAATCCATTTCTATAGTGATTTTCTTCAAGGGTTAGATCTATTTGACATTACAAAGAAGAAATCGGGAAATGTTCATATGTTTGCCACCTTGTCCTACGCTGTGCCAGGGTTTCGCAATTTGATTATTATGCTGCAGCCGTTCGTTTTCTTTCTTTCCAGGGAAAGGTGAAATATGTGCATGTTTACATTACACAAACAACAAACGACAAAAAAACAACTAAATTTGGAAAGCATAACTAAATAATGAAACAACCGGAAATGAAAAGGGAGAAGATTTAACCCCCCTATCAACACTGTTAGATTATTTAAGAGGCGGAATCCCCGAGTTAAACGTCCATCTCCGGAAGGATCGAGCCAAATACGACATTCGAGTAAAGTTTGTAAAGTGTCTTTCACAAAAGACACAACGTCGGGCCGGGCTGAGGCTCGAACCTCCGAATCCGCAATCTCCCGATTACTTACGGATCCGGTAGCCTAACCACTAGGCAACACACGTCATTTGAGACAACCGGTGACTGACTTGCCGACTCATGGAAAGTCAGAAAAACACAACACGAGTAGTTGGAGGCATTTATCTCCTCTTGTACTCAGAAATGAAACAGAAATATCAGGCGTTGCTTGAAATTAGAAGGACAGCAGGTCGATTTTTTTTTTAATCCCCCCCAAGCACGTATCTTCGAAGATTGAGAAAATTGTTACAGGGTACCGCTTCATAGCTTGATTGGCCACCTCAAGAAGTCCTTTAGTCACAAAAATCGCCGATA
>NW_004798036.1:23996-25885 GCF_000002075.1 Aplysia californica | reverse complement strand
CCCCCCCCCTCACCCGCCAGGAAAAAAACCCACATAAAAATACTCTCCAGTCCAACACATTATATTACACTTTGAACGCTTTTTTCTTCTTCTTGGAATTGATCAGACTTAAATCCTGCTGCAGCAAAAGACTGAGGATAAATGCTTCCTCAGCAATGCCAGCAGACAAGATCCTGGATCAGGTATAGACATGATGTCACGTCATAATATACTATGTGGACTGCTTCATTTCCCGTCATAGTACTGTAGTTTTTATTAAGAACCATAAGGCACTTGCAACATAATAAGGCCATAAAAGTGCACAAGATTAGAAGTGTTACAAGAGAGTAACAAACACACAAAAAGAAGGAAGAGGGCAGATAAGGACGATAGATGTTAAATAGAAAAGAAGGCACAAACCACACCAGAGCACTCGCCAACCACCCCTGTCACAGTTCAAGCTGAAGAGGCCACTAGATGTTATGATTATAATACTGTGAGGTTTCACGGCTCAGAAATGCTGAAGCCAAGAGAGAAAGAATTCCATAAGATGCACACATCCACGAGTGGAAATGAAGCTTTTATAATAATATGCTCCAAATGTTGTGAACTCTTCTCTGCCAAGAGACACAGTATCTATCCGGAGACGTCTCCGACGGAGATAGACCAATCAAAATGCTTTGTGCCTCTGGACCAAGTAAAAAAATTCAGATAAGAACGATAGATGTTTGATAGGAAAGAAGGAGCAAACCACACCAGAGCACCCGTTAACCATCCACTGATTAGGGAGCAGCACATGTCGACACCCTGCAAGTACACATTATGTATTTGTCATTTTGTACTAAGTCATAAGTGGGGAAACTTCCCAGCAGAAAGACGGAGATACGGTAGAGAAAAAAATAACAACCAAACAAACAAGAAATAAATAGACAAAAAACACAGCGAAACAAAACAAAAGAAGAATGTGCGGGAACCAAAAAACTAGCACAACCAGTACACTGCAGACGCCAGTCATTAAGATGGCTCTGCTGATAATCATGACTTTTTACAGACATAAAACAGAGAAAGAAGCTAGACGGAGAGCAAACTGTTATACGTTTACCGTTTTTAAGAACACTTTCTTCCAAATGAGGAGCACATGTACAGATTCCTTGCTCTGCGCCTCCGGTCGCCAGTAAATGTCCTAGCGCCGGTATTGGGATTACTTTTATAAGCTTTGATACAATGGGAAGGCTCTTAACCCACCCCCCCCAAAAAAAAAAACAACCCATGTGAAGCAGATAAATCTGTATCTTGTAGCTAAGAATCAACGCACACTTGACGAAAAGTGAAAAACGTTGCATAATATTTATTTCCAACCACATTTTTTCCTTTTCACCAGGATTGTTATTACTAGCCTAACTTTGCTGAATCATATCTGTACGCCAGGCTAGTCGGCCGTCCAGGCAGTACGTGAGGCAGGCAGGCTGGTTTAATATCTAGATCCATACATAATTACGTTAGTGGCAACTAAAAATAAACGAAAATTTCCATTCAGACGAATGACTGTGTCGCAAAAATGTACTTTAGTTTAGTTTTAGTTGAGGTTTTACGTCACTCACAACTGCATAAAGTCATATGAGCGCCAGAAGATTAGAGGTGTTACAAGAGAGTAACAAACAAAACAAAAAGAAGAAGGGTAGATAAGAACGAAAGATGTTTGATAGGAACGAAGAAGCAAACCACACCAGAGCACCCGCCACCCACCCACAAAAATGTGCTCGAGGCGTCCCCGTGACCAAACAAACAGTCAACAAGACAGTAAGCAACTGCAGCCCCGTTCTCAGGCAGGAACCACCACGTTCTTTGACTGAACATTATAGGGGAACGTGTTAAAAATTATAAAATTAAAACCAATCGTTTTCGTCCAA
>NW_004798036.1:21640-22865 GCF_000002075.1 Aplysia californica | reverse complement strand
GGGGTGCGAGGCAGTGAGAGAGACACACCAGCCACAGAGAGACGAAGGACGTAATCAGTAAAGAATCTTCCTAGAGTAGGACGCGAATCATCGTTTTCGTGTGTTCAGTGAAACGCCTAAATAAACAAACTATAGAAGGAGAAATTGTCGTTGCGGATAAAAGGATCTGCAGGACATCTTGGAGCTGTTACTTAGACTGTGAGACAATGCACTTTGTTTGGTTTTGTACGAGTTGTACGGCGCTCGCAACTGCATTATGTCATATGAGAGTGCGACAACGCACTTGAACGAGCAGACTATATTCATTATAAGTAGCTTGATGATGCCATCCCACTAACTCTAATTTAATTTTAAATGTAGGTGTTTTACGTCCCATCGACACTATTTGAGCCATTAGGCTTCCTAGCCTGCCTGACAGGACCAACCCTGGCTGGGAGGGCTACAACATCCCATCAGAAAGACCCAAGATGTACGATAAAAAAACTCAGCTTCTCCCCACACGAGAATCGAACTTGGGTCTTCGACAGCGAATAGTCTAACCGCTCCACCACGGACGTCGCTTCCCATTTACCGTAACTCACAAGTCCCCAGTATGTATGTGACACTTGCCAAAAAAATACCACCACGCCAAGTAGAGGTGGGCAAAATCCGGATAATCTATCCGGATAACCGGATAATTATCAATGAAGCACTGTCCGAATGCAGACTCTTAACTCCCTTTCCTAACCCGCTTGCCGAAATGGGTGCACCCATTTGTTGAAGTGATGCTAATCTGTTTGTCGAAGTGGTTCAAACCCATTTGCCGAAGCGGTTCATATCATATTATTTGCCGAAAAGGTGCACTAACATATCCGGAATTTGCTAAAGCGACTCATTGCCCAGTCCTAACGCCAAGCAGTGACACTAAAGTAGTAAAAGCAGTACGCCTTAGCCTGACCGTTGGCAGAAAGGTCACTTTCCGTACAGGTGAGGGGAAGATAAGGAAAACGAGAAAGTTCATCAACGGTCAGGTCAGGCAGCCCTTTTGGTGCTTTTTTAAACAGAGAGAGGGAGAGAGAGGGGGGGAGAGGGAAAGAGAGAGGGAGAGAGAGGGGGGAGAGAGGGGAGCAAATCAGACAAAACAACTTTTTAAAAAACAACATTCAACCCGAGGAGGACTATTACGAAAACTAAAACGTAAAAGTCCAATAGATACTCACAGCGACAATTACGTATCAGATATCGG
>NW_004798036.1:17121-18173 GCF_000002075.1 Aplysia californica | reverse complement strand
GGTCGCTACCCGGATTCGAACCCGGGACCTTTGAATGAGAGGCCAACACCTTAACCTCTAGGCCACGAGAGCCCCCTACCCACTTCCTTTGACAGAGCAGAAATGTCGCCCTGCACATTACAGTCATTACCGGGTGCCCATTGGCAGAATCGGATCGGACCCGGTCGGATGGATTACTGGCGACTTCCGTCATTTAGTACAAGAAAAACGCAAGGTAGACTAATTGAGTTTTAGTTGAGTAGATGTTTTACGGCACTTACAACATAATAAGGTTACATAAGTGCCGAAGATCTGAGGTGTTACAAAAGAGTAATAAACACAAAACAGAAGGAGAGACTATAAAGATGATAGACGTTTGATCGGGGGAAAAAGGAGCAATCCACACCAGAACACCCACCAACCGCCAACAGACAAACTGAAACAACCCAAGGAACGAACAAAAGAAAGTAAACTGGAAACAGAAGAGAAAAAAACAACAAAACAAAACAAAACAATAAACGAATGAAAGAAACAAGGCCAGAAAGAAAGACGGGATGGAAACACAGAAAGAAGAACGGATGGAAAGAAGAACCAAAAGAGCGAAAAAAGTGCTTCACAGGGTCGTAAGGCCACGACCCCGGTTTCACAGTAGCAAGGTCAAGGTTTTCATGCGTAACATTTAAGCCTAGGCTACAGAGAGAAATCTGATAGCGTCATCATCTTATCATGAGTGCATTCAGCCGCACTGGTGCAAAAGGAGCGTGTAATTTGAAACTCGATGCGCGCCCTGTTTTATAACATATCTGACGTCATCGCTCTTCTAAGCGCTGCTACTAGGCAGCTTCTTAGGAGATGGCAGAGAACCAGTTCGGACAACTATTGGGTATTTTTTTAAAAATATATTCCGAAAAGGACGTGTAAAATTTTGATCATCTACGGAGTTGAACCGCAGGCTTTCAAGTCTTGGGTCTATAGCGTGTGCGTTATAGGGGTGGACGTGGTGAGTGGATGGACGACGAGAGAGAGAGAGAGAGAGGGAGAGAGAGAGGGGGGAGAGGGGAGAGAGAGAGAGA
>NW_004798036.1:13582-14848 GCF_000002075.1 Aplysia californica | reverse complement strand
GGTGGGTAGGTAGGTAGGTAGGTAGGCAGGTAGTTAGGTAGGTAGGTAGGTAGGTGGTTAGGTAGGTAGGTAGGTAGGTAGGTAGGTAGGTAGGTGGGTGGGTAGGTAGGTGGGTAGGTAGGTACAGAGGTAGTTGGGTAGGTGGGTGGGCGGGTAGATCCACATAGGTGGATGGGTTGATGGATGGGTAGGTAAGTGGACTGGGGCAAGTGGGTGGGTAGGTATGTAGGAAAAGGGTAGTAAGGTGGGTGGGTGGGTAGATCTAGGTAGGTAGGTGGATGGATGGATGGATGGATGGATGGGTAGGTAGGTAGGTAGGTAGGTTGGTAGGTAGGTAGGTAGGTAGGTGGGTATGTGGGTGGGTGGGTAGGTAGGCAGGTAGGTAGGTAGGTAGGTAGATAGGTAGGTAGGTCGGTTATTAGGTAGGTAGGGAGGGAGGGAGGGAGGGAAGGGGAGGGGCTATTTTAATCAAGGACATAGGTCTACATCACATAAAGCGTGCAATTTTTAAAATGGAATATTTATGGTCGCTTTTAAGGACAAGCGGGCTAACCCAGATTTCGGGGGGTTTCCAGAAATCTTGACCTACACCAAAAGTGGGCATTGCCCTACCTATAGGAGAAGTTTGGTTTCATTGATGTGTATATTTGTTTCGTTATAGAGAAAACGCTCCTTGTTATTTAAAGAAACTGAACAAGGGGCAAAAACTTTACCTTCGATTTTATCAAAACAGCATATTTCGGGATAGCCCCCTTGTGCTTAAAAGCGACCATATAATAATATGCAAGCTCAAGATCGAATAACCAGTACCAGGTTCATTCATTTAAAGAACCGGTTAACCAGATTTACATACAATTCGGTTTTCTCATTCTCCCTGACGGGGGCAATGAAAGTCGACATGCTTCGGCCCCAGCCCGGATACAATGCATTATTTTAATGTGTAGCGTTAGGCTATTATAAACAAAGCATACCATAATACCAAAGGTCGTGTAGTAGAGAGTCTTTGGTAATACCAAAGATCTTGTAGTAGACAATCTTTGGTAATACCGAGTCTGGTGCAATTAACCGCATGCGGAGAGGAAAGAAAGAAGAAAGGAGGGGGAGAAAAATCAACAACGCTCAGTCAGATGAAACGTGCAGCGTAGCAGCAACAGCAGGAAGGGGAATAGGCTAGTTTGACTTTGACTTCTGTGTACAACAGTCCTTGAACAGCTGTTGCTACGACATGTGTGTAGTGGGCTTTAAATATTGAAGAAAGGGGGGGGG
>NW_004798036.1:11057-12238 GCF_000002075.1 Aplysia californica | reverse complement strand
AAGGCACCGGATGATGATGATGATGATGATGATGATGATGATGATGATGATGATGATGATGATGATGATGATGATGATGATGATGGTGTTAAGACAACCATCTAAATAACCGGCCACATCCCATTTCCTCACTTCTGTATTTTACACATAATAATGACACTGTGTAAGACGGCTACCTGTCTAATACGACCAGTTTTGTCTTCGATAATTGGTGGCCGTCTCAGATCAGACAGGTTGGATGGACATGTATTAAATCTATACTGACACTGTCCAAGAAGACGAACTGTTTGGTCTAAGATGAACACTTTTCTCCTTGACAACGGGACGCCATATTGGATAACTTCCACTAATATATATTATCTTTAACTACATTGTACAAGGTATAATTTAAATGTCGCTTTGAGACTGTTAGGTTGTTTAAGAGAAAGGACCTCCGAATTTAACATCCATCCTCAAAAGGACCGAGTAAAATGGGTAAAGCAGTGGAGAGCCTGAAAAACTTAAAGAATACATCCCAAATTGAAAACATCCCCGTTAAAGACTCAAACCAAGACCATCCGCTCCGTAACCCAGCACGATGCCAACTGAGCTAAATGTGCATGCGTATTACTACGCGCCAGTGAGCGACAATACAGCAGTGATAAGGTCACACACAACACAGCACGTAAACCATGACTCGGCAAATAGTCCCACTCGTGACTGTGCGCACGTTTCCAAGGTTGTTTTTTTTTTTGGCTTGTGAAGAAAAACAAATAAGAAAAAAGTAGACCTTCCACTCCTACCTGCCTGCCACACTCGTTTCCGGGATGATTTATGTTTGCCGTACAACATAGAGAGAGATAATATTATAATATATACAATGTGCATTGTGACTTTTATGTTTGAGAGCAGAGAAATACACTGTTCTGTTAGTGTCACGCAAACAGCAAATTTAGAGGAAAAGAAAAGAAGCAACATTAGATAAAGTACAGAGAACGCTGACGAATGAACATTTCATAGATAGATAGATAGATAGATAGATAGATAGATAGATAGATAGATAGATAGATAGATAGATAGATAGATAGATAGATAGAGAGAGAGAAAGAGAGAGAGAGAGAGGCAGATAGAGAGACAGATAGAGAGAGATAGAGAGAGGGGAGGGGGAGACATGGAGAGGGGGGGAGGAAGAGAGGGAGAAA
>NW_004798036.1:7603-9149 GCF_000002075.1 Aplysia californica | reverse complement strand
ACGCGCTCAAAGACTATCAAACTGACAAGATCTTTCACTGTCTATAGCCGGGTACCCATTTCCACCTGGGTGAAGTGAGGAAAATGTGTGCAAAGTGCCTTTCCCAAGGACACAACGTCGGGCCCCTGACGGGATTCGAACCCACGACCTTACGGTTGCGAGTCCGAGAGCCTAACCATTACAATTACTACACATACTACAATAACCATAACTACCACATGTACTACAATGTCCTGTCCTGGCTGTGTTACCGCGTACGTAGTAACATGAGAGTGCAGACGATGATAGTCGTTTTTAAGGACAAGCGGGCTAACCCAGATTTCGGAGGTTTTCAGAAATCTTGACCTGCACCAAAAGTGGGCATTGCCCTACCTATTGGAGAAGTTTGATTTCACTGGTGTGTATATTTGTTTGGTTACAGAAAAAACCACCCTTGTCTTTTCAAGAAACTTAATAAAGACCCAAAAACTTTACCTTCGATTTTCTCAAAACAGCCTTTTCCAGGATAGCCCCCTTGTGCTTAAAAGCGACCAATTTGATATCCGAGTTTCCCCCGCTTTTCCTATTATGATGTATTAGGCGTACATAACACACACAGCCCGCCGAGACAGTAGACAGCAACCCGTCTCCTAATTTGTCGAAACTGAAAATTCGCATGTAAAGCATCCTGTATCCAGCTCTTTTTAGTAAGAGTTTTACGGCACTTGCAATACAATTAGGTCATATAAGAGTGGAATATTACAGGTGTTACAAAGACACACAGGGTACTGAGACAGGAAACGTGGCCAACCCCACTGACACTACAAGAGAAGCTGTATGGGCCGATAGATGAACTGAGCAGGACGGCCCAATTTATGACAGATACCGGACTTCAAGTGTGATGCGATCGAGAAGAAGAAGAAGAAATAAAAAGAGGTGTTACAAGCGAATGATTCAAACATAAAAAATGAGGAGAGATAAGGACGATAGATGTTTTGCATAAGAAAGAAAGAACAAACCACACGAGAACAGCCGGCAACCACCCACTGCTTTATTTGGGAAGCGGGGCCTCAAGAAGATGTCAAACGATGAGAAACCAACCAAGAGTCTGCAATTATGGTAACTTGTATAATTTTAATTTATATATATATATATATATATATATATATATAATTATGATTTATGACACAGTCTGGGACAAAACAACCCGCTTCCTAAATTACCAAAAATGCGTCGATTGGGACGTAAAACATCACTACCTCGAAAGCATGTCCTCATGAAAATGTCAGACGACGAGAAATCATACCAGGGTCTGTTAATTATACAAATAAAGAAGAAAACTATGGTCTCGTAACACACTGAGCCAGCCAAAAGCATTACGACACAGTCTCCGAAGAACAGAATAATGGATTACACACAGAAATGTGGTTTGCCTCATGCATGAGGGATTTATTATTGAGCTGGTTACAAGTTTCTTCCACATGGCTGTCTGAGCGAAATTGTCCATGTCAGTCTGTCTCCTTGCTTTAATATCTTGCTTTACTGTCTCGATATGTTCGCCCCCCCC
>NW_004798036.1:2549-5553 GCF_000002075.1 Aplysia californica | reverse complement strand
GCAGCAGCAGCAGCAGCAGCAGCAGCGGCAACGAAAACTGCCAACAAATATAAGAACGACGGCAGCAAAAATAATAACAATAATGAGAAACAACAACAACAGCAACAACAACAACAACAACAACAACAACAACAGAAACGTATAGAAACCAAACGAGGTCAAACCAATCGTTTGTCGATACAAGTAGGTAGGCCAAGCTTACCTATAACACAGAAAAGCTCAAGCCATAGAGTTCTAAATGTAACACACTGAATATGTAGACACGACCTTTTGACTTTGAAGAAGCGAAATGAGCTGGAGGAAGGGTCATTGGCCAAAGAGGCTAACGGAGCGGCCACTTACAACGCTACCGCAGGAACCCCATCCAAGGAAAAAGTAGAACGCAGTAAAAAAAAATAAAAAAAAAAAAAATAAAAAAAATCTAGGGTAAGCAAGTCTGCTGAAGCTTATACTTTGCAGTGGGCCTGAGTACCGTCATATTGATGATGTTTTAATGTATTATTTCAACAGAGCACACTCCCATACAATACAGGTCTAGGCGCTTTTAAAAAAAAGTTTAAGTGAGCGTTTTACGGCACTTGCATCCCAATAAGGTTATGTAAGTGCCGAAGATTTGAGATGTTACAAGAGAGTAACAAACACAAATAAAAGGAAGAGAGATAATGATGATATATAGTTGATAGGAAAGAAGGGGCAAATCACACCAGAGCACCCGCCAACCACCCGCTAGACGCTTTACATTCTTCATTTTAACACAAAATAAATTTGCATGCATACATACATACGCTCTTTAGTTTAACGGTAACACGTAAGCAGACATTCAAACTGTTACAGAAAAATCGATTTCAGGTTTAGTGAACGTTTTACGGCACTTGCGACTCAATACGACTATAATATAAGTGCCGAAGAAAAGAGGTGTTAAAAGAAATTAACGAATATATACACAAAAAGGGAGGAGGAGGAGAGATCAGGACCATGAACGTTTGACAGGAAAAAAGGAGCAAACCACACCAGAGCACCCGCCAGCCACCCGCTTACAATCTTCACCTGAACAGCTACTAATGCATGTTCCTCCTAACCGCGCAAACAAACGTATTATGCTCTTTAGTTAAACGTTAAAAAAATAAACAGACAATTATGCTGTCTCAGCAAAATCGATAAACGAATTAATATGCACATCACATTAAAATAACATAAAAGCACTACGTATGAAAAGGGTGCTTTCACAGTTCTGTTTTGTGCTTTTGGTCCGCAGCAGGCGTTCTTCCGGCAGCGCTCAGTGAGACCGTACATTAAAGCTTTGCCTCGCTCGCTACGCCAGAAAGCCCAAGGTCAAACAGAGGACTCAACACAGTCAAAACACAAGCTGAAGTGACCTCTACATGTAATGTTATTATTATAAGAGCCAGTCCACGACACACGTTCCGCGGACAGGACGGCTTGCTTGGGGAGGGGGGGCAACTCAAGAGAGCTGTCGCTTCTTTAGCTAAAAAGAGTTTTACAGCACTTGCAACACACGTGATTAGAGGTGCTACAGAGTAACGTACACAAAAAAGGAAGAGAGAATAATTTGAGAACAATAGAATCACATAGATGTTTAAAAGGAATAAAGGAGCAACCTAACTAGAGCCCCCACCAACCACCCACCCTGTGCCTCTAAATAAATAATATAAATACTATAATATGTGAAGATGATTTCGAAGTGCGAACTCTGCACAAAGCTCGACAACACAACGTGTTTTTACACAGTGTTCTATTTTAAACACTTCAATCTTATACGAAGAAAAAGATGAAGGACAGAAAGTAGAAAAGTACATCAGCAAATTAGCCAATCACCTCGACTCAGCTGTCGTAAAATAACTGACGAATGGGAGCCTTAAGTGTGCTTGTTTACTTAAATAACGGTGGGTGGTTGGCGGGTGCTCAGGTGTGGTTTACTTCTTCTTTCCTATCAAACATCTATCGTCCTTATCTCTCCCCCCCCCCTCTTTTTTAATGTTTCTTACTCTCTTGTAACACTTCTAATCTTCTGGCACTCATATGACCTTATGCAGTTGCGAGCGCCGTAAAACCTTACTAAAACAAAACAAAAACAAACAAAAACGACCAGAGAAGATTTGACAAAAACTTCATTATTCAAATGTAGAAAAAAAAAATCCAGACGTTTCTCCTTCTGTCCAAAATACACCGACAAACCTCCGACTGCCTGCTGCCAGCCATCGACCAAAGCGCTACTCGTCTAAGAACGACTCGCCCGAAATCCCGGTACTCTCAAAAGATCACATTTCGGTATTAAATATTCATTTTATCTTCCACAGGGAAACACTTTCCGCACAACCAGAGTCATCGTGCGTTGCCTCCTTGTCCCAGAGCTCAGATTGTTTTCCAAAGAGATTCATTTTTGTCCCCAAAACAACTAGAGACATTTGACATTCGTCTAGTTGTTGCTGTTCCAAAGAGATTAAATTTCTGTCCCAAAAACAACTTGAGGTGTTTGATATAGTCTAGTTGTTGGTCTTCCAAAGAGATTCATTTCTGTCCCGAAGACACAACTTGAGACATCCGATAGTCTTGCTTTTTGCACAAGTGTGCACAACTGAGCCAAAATTAGAACATTAAAAGACGGTTCACTCTCATTTTAAAAACATATTTTTTGTCCTTATATAGCAGACGGCTTGAGCCATCTGATAGTCAAGTTGTTGCAAGAGTATCAGGTACGACTGAGCCAAAGATAAAGCACTAGGCTACGAAACGATTCATTCCCATTTTGAAAGACCATGTCGATGCAAATGCAGACTATACTCGTACATGATGAAATGCATGCCTCTCTACATCGGTCTATGTAAAGAAAAGTGGGAAGACATGGAATAACATCAAGAGGCTAGCCCAGGATAGAGAAAGGTGGAAGGTGTTTGTCCGTGGCTTATGCCCTGGTGCAGGGTGAGAAAGGCAATGATGATGATAATGACATCGGTCTGCAATATTAATTCCACGAAAGACAACA
>NW_004798036.1:0-1871 GCF_000002075.1 Aplysia californica | reverse complement strand
TAAATAAACAAATAAATACATAAATAATAAAATAAATAAACAACAATCAACAATTAGATCTATGGAAATGTTTACTAACAGCAAGGCTCCTAGCAATAGTTATCTAGCATTTCACAAGAGTTTGAAACGGTTTGATAAAATATCATGTTTGCAACATACACATTGTACCTCATTGGCTTAATGCGGTTATAAGTTACTAAATGTGGTTACTAAAAAAAAAAGCGTGTAATCAAAGGTACATAATTCCTTGCTTTGCGCCATTTTACACTAACGGCTCCATTTTTTAAAAATTCTGCTGGTGTTTTACGCTCCAATCGACACAATTAAAATGATTCAGGAAGTGGACATCCATTTTGCCTGTCAGAGTCAATCTTACCAGGCTGAGAGGGCCACAGCGTCGTAGCAGGAAGACCTGAGATACTCAATTAAAGTAAAATCCTCCCCACACGGAAATTGAACTCACGTCTTCAGCGTGTGACGTCGAAGCGCATAGCCGCTATACCACGTCACAGACGCCGGTCTGAGGGCTTCAGAAGGCAGTTACCAGGGGAAAAAACACAATAAAAACCAACCGAAAATGGTTTTGATGATATCGCCAAAATATGAGCACCGTAAACTTTTAATGTGGTCGCAGCAAGCATTCTCTTTCACCGATACTTCACTTTTACCATATTTTTACTTTTTCATCCTCTGTTGCCGTTCAGCGTCGAGGAGAGATGCATTTTTCTACGGTAGGCCAGTTCTGCAGCTCTTTCAATTGGGATGTTATAATTTCTCATACGGGGTGCCCATTTGGGGGATCGAGTTGGGTCGGTTCGGGGTGGTTTGCTAGCCAGATTGAGGGCGGAAAGCAGCAATCGTGGCACAAGCCTATCGCACCCGACTCCTCGCCTCAAAAAAACAAACGCGTTTGTTTTGCAGGCGATAAGTTGGTCGATAGACCCGACCCGATCCAATCCACAATGGGCATCCCATATCAAGGTTTCCTTGACTCCTTCAATCCGTTGCTTGCGTGGTCTACCTCTTCCTTTATAGCCTGAGTACTTAGTCTCTTTCATCGATGCCCCTCGCTTTGTTCACGGTGTAAACATTTCTGGCAGCACTAAAAGCTTCCTGTAGTTTGCACATCGGATCAATCGAGGAAATCTGGATCACAGCACAGCACTATGAACCAAACGACCTATCTCCATCCGCATTAAAGTACTTTATAGTGAGAGAATCTGGGGGAAAGGTCGTAGGTGTGGGATGCGTGGGAGGTGTGTGTGTGTGTGTGTGTGTGTGTGTGTGTGTGTGTGTGTGTGTGTGTGTGTGTGTGTGTGTGTGTGTGTGTGTGTGTGTGTGTGAGAGAGAGAGAGAGAGAGAGAGAGAGAGAGAGAGAGAGAGAAAGAGATAAAGAGAGATAGATCGAGAGAGGGAGACAGACAGAGAGAGGGAGTGAGAGGGAGAGGGAGAGGGGGAAAGAGAGAGAGGGGGGGAGGTGGGGGCGGCTAAATTGAATGCAAATGATCGTCAGTGTTGAACACACCAGCAAACACACTACAGATCATTTGAAGAAGCGGGCTGCTTCAACTAATTTTAATCGTTTGGGACAACCCGGGCGTCCGGGTGTAGCACTTTGCTTTGGTATTCCCTTCACTATATACCCCGGATTTGTGAAGATTTTAGATTTTATACAAGAATTATACAAGATTTATACAGGTATACTCGCACCACCAAAGTTTCCATCCGATCACGAATACATGTACAAGACTGACTGACCAAACGCCTTTCTACAGCGCAGATATTAAAGATGGGGAGTATAGAGAAAATATGCAATATGAACAGCAGAGCGGTCGAATCCCGAGAGAGGGAGAGAGAAAGAGAGAGAGAGA
>NW_004798035.1:364950-366413 GCF_000002075.1 Aplysia californica | reverse complement strand
GTTGTTGTTGTTGTTGTTGTTGTTGTTGTTGTTACTGTTGTTTCTTTAAAACAATGTTCTTTCTCTTCCTTGGAAGATGTTCACAATTTCCAGTTTCCAGTTTTCGGTTAGACGAGTTTACTGGAAGATGGGATTGGCGACGCGCGGCAAAGTTTTGCTATTACTATTGTTTATTTTAGTTGGGTTGTTTTTTGGGGTTGTTGTTTTTTTTTTACTAATGTCCCTTCTGTCCAAGCTACTTTATAAGATGCTGGTTTTAGCGTTGTTTCTGCTAATGCAATTGTTAATGTTTTTGTTATTTCTGTTGTTGTTGTTGTTGATTCTTTAACGGTGTTCTTTCTTTACCTTGACAGTTTCCAGTTTTCTGTTGGACTGTCCGACGAGTTGCGTAAGGTGGGATTGGCAACGTGCGGAAGAGTTTCATTGTTGTTTATTTTAGTTTGTTTAGTCGTGGGTTGGGTTTTTGGGGGGTTTTGTTTTGGGTTTTGATTTTTTGTTGTTGTTGTTGTTTTGTTGTTTTTTTCTCTTTTTCCTCCTGTCTAAGCTACTTTTGAAGTTGCCCAAAACGCTGTTTCTCCTGATGAAAGTGATGAAAAAATAACCCATCCACTTTTTACGAACACGCACATACACACACATACATAAGCACACATACACACACATGAACACATACATGCACAACATAATGGAGAAAAATGGAGATAGAGAAAATGGAGGCAATGAGAGAGAGGGACCAGGGGAGAGAGAGAAAGAGAGAGAGAGAGAGAGAGAGAGAGAGAGAGAGAGAGAGAGAGAGCCAGAGAGAAAAAGAGAAGGAGGACACAAAGAGAGAGGGGGAGTGCTTGAGAGAGAGGAGAGAGAGAGAGAGAGAAGAGAGAGAAAATAGAAAGAGATACACGGAGAGAGGGGAGAGTGTATGTGAAAGAGAGAGTGAAAGAGAGAGAGAGAGAGAGAGACAGAGACAGAGAGAGAGAGAGAGAGAGAGAGAGAGAGAGAGAGAGAGAGAGAGAGAGAGCCAGAGAGAAAAAGAGAAGGAGGACACAAAGAGAGAGGGGGAGTGCTTGAGAGAGAGGAGAGAGAGAGAGAGAGAAGAGAGAGAAAATAGAAAGAGATACACGGAGAGAGGGGAGAGTGTATGTGAAAGAGAGAGTGAAAGAGAGAGAGAGAGAGAGAGACAGAGACAGAGAGAGAGAGAGAGAGGAGAGATACATGCAACACATATGCACACATGGACACAGTGAAGAAATTAGTCTCGACATGCCCCGAAGGACTACCTAAGAATACATCTGACATCATACTTTATCCTCTGACTTAACCTTTCACCTTTCACCTTTCACCTTTCGCTTCTTCACGCCCTGTGCACAATACAGCTTCTGCAAAACGACCTTAAGGAAGTTTGCAAACTTATTCCAGAAAATGGTGGTGGGAGGGGGGAGGCGAGGGGGATCCACCCAACGCTACAC
>NW_004798035.1:362993-363851 GCF_000002075.1 Aplysia californica | reverse complement strand
AGAGACAGAGATGGAGACAGAGAGAGAGACACACACAGAGACAGAGATACAGACAGAGATAGAGAGATAGAGAGACAGAGATAAAGACAGAGACAGAGAGACAGAGACAGAGACAGACAGAGACAGAGAGAAAGACGCTAAAACAATCTTGTGTAACATGTCAATATGTTGTACAATGATAAGTCGTAGCTAAAATTTAAATGCTTCAGTTTAAATGCTGCAACTACAAAAAAAAAACTAGCAAAAAACAAAATATGGGCCTTCAAAACGCAGGACGCCTTGACAAATTGCCACAGTACCTGGTAGGTATAGACAGACAGTCTGCCGATAACCTGAGACATGGAACTGTCACAGAAACTCTGACCTTTCGACCCTTACCGCCCTCCTCTTTCAAATCTGCTGCAGACCCTTCTCGTATTCTTGCATCATCAAAAAGAAAAAAGAAAGAAAGAAAAGAAAAGAAAATAGAAGAAAGAAAGAAAGACAGAAAGAAAGAAAGAAGGACAGAAAGAAAGAAAGAAAGAAAGTAGGAAAGAAAGAATACAAAAGAAAACAAAAGAAAAGAAAGAAAAGAAAGAAAAGAAAGAAAGAAAGAAAGAAAACAAAAGAAAACAAAAGAAAACAAAAGAAAAGAAAGAAAAGAAAGAAAGAAATGGGGAGAGTGTCCTTCTGAGGAGGTCCAACATGCACAGACTTGTTCTTATCTTTCCTTCCGTTACTGTTTAAGTGCATGAATCACGCAAAATAACGTCTTAGCTGCTTAAGATGGATGTGCACTTATTCGTTTAGTCGGATCTGCTGTATCGGCTTTAATCGGATAGTCGGATCAGCCAGCGCCCCTCTCTCTCTCTCTCTCTC
>NW_004798035.1:360778-361911 GCF_000002075.1 Aplysia californica | reverse complement strand
TATTTTTTTATGATTACGCTCTTTTTAACTTTTAAAAAATTATACTTTTTATGTATTTATTGTTAGTAGTAGTACTAGATCTAGTAGTGGTTCCTTCGAAAAACCCAGAATGTTTGTGAAGCAGACCTTCCATTTCACGTGTCGTATGCGATTTACTGATTTAAGTAAAGCAAGCACGCATAATTTTGAGAGATGCCAGATTGAAGTTACCAAAAATGTCGAGGCGTTGCATAAGTTTACACCGACTTAATCAAAGATGGTTCTGTAGAGTCTGTGGTTTAGTTTTAGTAAAAGTTTTACTGCACTTGCAACACAAAAAGGTCATATAAGTGTCGAAGAATAGATGTATCACAAGAGAGTAACATACACATAAAAGGAGGAGGAGAGATAAGGACGATAAATGTTTTACAAGAAAGAAGGAGCAAACCACACCAAAACACCCGCCAACCACCCACGGCTGGGGTTTGTGTGGAGTTGAAAGTTTGAAGAAGAGGAGAAAGTCAAGTATTCTGTCAGATGTATTCTTAGGTAGGGCAGGTCCGGACTTGAATTCTTCCCTGTCTTCTTGTGTGTGTGCATAATAATATATCTGTTTGTGTGGTGTATGTCGACTCCTCCCATCTTTTTTTTTTCTCACTCTCTCTTTCTGTCTCAATCTCTCTCTCTCTCTCTCTCTCTCTCTCTCTCAAAATCTGTATCTTTTTCTCACTCTCTTTCTTTTCTTTCGGTCTCTCTCTTTCCCTAGACCCCCTCCCCTCCTCATACACACACCCTCCCTGACTCCCTCATCTCCCTGACTAATTCCTCTTTTTCCTTTTCTCCCCCCCCCCTCTCTCTAAAGGTGGATAGAGAGGGAATGTCGTCAGGTAGTCCCTCTGTCTTTCTGTCTCTCTTCTCTCTCTCTCTCTCTCTCTCTCTCTCTCTCTCTCTCTGCAGAGGCTGTGGGTTGCGTAATGCAGCGCAAGATGAAAGGTTGCATATGAGGAGAAATTAGTAAAGTATTCTGTCAGATGTATTCTAATACTTAGGCAGGGCATGTTGAAATTTTAATCATCTATCTGCCTCTCTGCCTCAATATCTCTCACTGTACGTGTATACTCGTGTGTTTATGGATGCGTGTGTATGTGTGTGTG
>NW_004798035.1:352506-358269 GCF_000002075.1 Aplysia californica | reverse complement strand
CGTTCTTTGTTAAGGGCCCCAACAACGCTGCCTGGCCTCTCGCTCGCTGCCGTCATTGAAAGGGAAAAATCGATCTAGCGTTCTATCGATTCAACACCCTGCCCGCCTCCACACACACACACGAGCGACTCTGTTCTTCCTTCTTCCCTCCTTCCTTCTCCCCCCCCCCCTACTCCCTACTCCTTGCTAGCAGCTAGTGCAAGGTCGAAGTCCCTATAATGACGTCCCCCTCGCGTGGGGGCCATTTAAACAGAGGGATCCATCGTGTGGCTTTGTGTGGCGGCTTTCCGTGGCACGGCCAGGGCTAAAACAGTCTCAAGTCCAAGCCTGACAGAGCGAGCGCAGGCGTAATCTTAATCTTACCGCTCAAACCCTCGTCAAGTCCGGTCACATCCTTACGTCGTAACTTTTATACACGCGTCATGAGGGTTGTCTGTGGTGGGCGATTTTTGATCTAGATGTAGACAATATTTTCTAAGTTGAGAAAATACAAATACCGAAATGAATACCCTTCCGTCTAGATATAGGTTCAAACGTTTGTATTACAGCCACTACTGTAACAGCCCAGAGCAAAATTAGACAGAAGCAAATATTATTGTGATATCATTCTTTTTAATGGCTGTAATACTGCAACTCGGCCACATATACAATTAATGGAACATTTGAGTTGACATTAAATATTATTCAAGATTCAAGAATTCATTTCAACACAATAACAAAAGAAAAAATAATCCCGAAAAGAGCACAAGTTGAACAAAAGAAGTAAATGAAGTATTCATGTGACAATATCATATTATAAATTATTTACCGGAGTATGATAATCTTTACCTCCAAGTCCTAGTGTCTCTCCATTCCTTTGTCAGCTTTTCAATGTATTGTAACATTGTTAGATTTTCCATGAATGCTACTATCTTAGAAATGGCGCTAATTGCTTATTTGTAGGTGTTCATTCCAATATGTTTAGCGCTTTTCTGGTAGTTTTTCTTACTCTCATTATGATTATTATCATAACAACAATTTTTTCCATTCCGTCCACAGATTACTTTCCTTTGCACAAAAGGCAGCGGTGCTCGGCTAAACAAAGCTGTGATACGTAAATGGTAAGTTTGTGTGTGTGTGTGTGTGTGTGTGGGGGGAGTGTGGGTATGTGTGTGTGTGATAGAGTGTGTGTTTGTGTTTGTGTGTGTGTGTGTGTGTGAGTGTGTGTGTGTTCGTGTGTGTGTGTGTGTGTGAGAGAGAGAGAGAGAGAGAGAGAAAGAGAGGGGGGGATAAAAGAAATCAGACAGACATACAGGCAGACAGAGACTGACAAACACTGATGTATAAAGACGAAGAGAAACACACCACATTTGAATTAAGGGAACGGTGCAGGTAAACACACATACATTGCACATACTTTACAAATATAGATATCTAAAGAACAATGGAGGTCGAGGATATGCGCCTTCCTTACAAGTTACAACTTACTACATGTATCGATCTAGAAATAATTACGAACATTGGTTTTGTTTACTTTAATCTCTCGCCAAGACTCAGATTTTCAAACCGTATAGCGATTCACACAGTAGTATTATGGTGGTGTGTGTTTTTCTTTTGGGTTTCGTTTACAAAAGCTTGATGATCAACAAACCAGCGTCTTGTGCGTAGAGATCTGGACTGTAGAGCGCACAGAGTTTGCTGTTGAGTGGGAAGTATCCATGCGCTCTACAAATGCTATTTACTACTATTAATATCATGATTATTTCTGTCCTTGTTGTTGCCCGAAAAACGGCGTAGATAAATCTAGATTTAGATCTCCCCCTAGACGGTCAGAGAGAGTAAGAACGTATAGATCTCCCCCTTTCCACTTCGTGCACCCAGTTTTGAAAAGCGAGCCAGTCGCCTGCCACTTAAGACGGCCCTTTAAATGACCCAGTTCCGCCACAACGGGACTGTCTAGCGTGTATTGATCCACGCCAGGTGATCGGAAATCGATTCGGGTGCGATACGCGCATGCGTGTGTTGACAAACACAGTTGATCAATGAATGGGGCGGCCAGTGAATGAAGTGAAGTACGTAGTGCTGTTACAAGAGGGGAGGGGGAAGGGGTGAGAGGGCCCGCCAAATTCGGTTCTTGGCACGGACAAGGAGTGAGGTGTAGAGAGAGAGCGTCAGTCAGAAATCAGAGTCGCAACTTTTATATAACAACGTTCTTTGCGTCGTCTTGCCTGAGCGTGTGTGCCGAAGTAACCGGGTTCGCTTGAGACTGTGTGGCCGCTTGAGTTTAGATTCTGCTGACCACTGCGTCGTCGGTAACTACTGACTGACCACTGACCAACCACGCAGAGAGAGAGAGAGAGAGAGAGAGCGAGAGAGACCCACGCGACGCGTTGCTAGCGGTCATCATGTGTGCTCGCTGACCGGCGTAGTCAGTCCGCCCATCACCCTGCGATGCTTCTTCTTCTTCTCCTCTTCACCTCCCCCCACACACCACACACCACACACCGCCCTGTTTGGTCATCTCGCTTGACGGTTCTCGTGTTCACAGATCTACTGACCGCTGACCGGTCTCGGTGGTGATGCTATAAGACTGACAGAAGTCTCTAGACCTGTGTCTCTTTTAGCCTAGGACCGAATTTTCATCTCTTGGTCCGAGCTAGGAAGTAAGCCCGCGAAACAGGATTCTTCAGGTCATGAATTGTTTGCGGTAATTTCGATGCTGATGTAGGATTCTCGCGGCAAGTCCTGGCTTGTTCAGAAGAAACCAGAGGAGAAATTTCCCCGGTTGTCGCCCTTGCACCGTGCCCGGGACCTGGGAAGCGCGGGCCGCTGACGTCATCAATCAATCAACTGTGGGCGGGATTCAGGCAGCCAATGAGAGCCCGCTAGTGGTCACGTGAGCGAATCTGGTCGCGGAATAAAGCTGTTGTGTGCCCCAGGTCTGTAGTATAGTACGTCGGCCGCTCCGTGGAGTATCTGGTGGAGGTTTGCGCGTACAACTGTGTGGAAACGTATTTGGACTTGCCCTTCCTTCAGCTTTGTTTATGTTGTGGAGGGAACTTGGATTATAACAACATTCGTTTTTTTGTGACTGAGTGTTTGTGCATTTTCAGGAGTTGCATGTGGTTCTGATCACATCTGAGCAACTACAACTGTGTTTTGAATACAATGTCGGCGAACATCACAGACTTACCTCGCCTCGGCGATGGTTGTAAGCGACCCCCAGTTCGGCGTTGTCTCTTCGGGAGACCAAATCGTGAGAATTTGGATCGTAACCTCAGTGTTCAGGAGAATTTACTCACCCAAGAGAACGATGACACCAAACGTTTCCGCGAGCGTTGGGGTTTTGACCCCGCGTTAGGAAAACCCATGGAAGGTGGAGACTTCGAGTGCACACCCGTGGACATCCAGTCCGTCCCCAGCTTCTACTCTAAAGGATATCCTCGCCGTAAGACCAAACCCTGCAGTCGATCTATGCGGGAAAGTAGCAGGAGCCCCAACATGATGAACAACAGCCTGAGCAGGCTACGATCTTTCCTCGATGTTTCCCTCAACAACAATAACAGCAACAACAACAACAACATCAACAGTGACGTGAATCCGCTGTCGATCGTGAGGCCGTCGGTCAAGCGTCGGCTGCCCCTGGATTGTGACAGTGTGAATGATGAGAATCAGCAGAATGTTCTTCCTTCCTCTGTGTCTGTGTCAGGCGACAGGTCAAGCAGCTCTTACAACAGCAACAGTCGTGTTCCGATGCCAACAGACCCTGTGGTCACTAGTGGAGTACACACCCCGGCCTCATCTGTAGAATCCTCACCTTTATCCGACTCCTGCCCGTCACCTCTTTCTCTCAGGGACTTAGCGTTCCGAACCCCTCAACACCAGACCCTTGTCAAAGGTAGGTTACTAGATTCTAGATCTAGATCTATATAGATCTATCTAGATCTGAAAGTCAGGGGGTTTTCTTCGAATATCCAAACGAAGCTTTTCAAGATTTAAATTACAGTAACATCTTGATTGAGATCTGTAGGACTCCAGTCAACACCGAGGTTTAGATCAGGTAGAGTCTAGAGATCTAGATCTAGATCTATATCTATCGAGAAATCTTAATTCTAGCCTAGAAAAATCTAGAATCTAGATATCTAGATCTAGTAAAGATCGTGTCCGGGGCGAAAACGAGCGACCTTTTCTCCAACTCGTTAAGAGATTGGATGATTCGGAAATGATTCCATTTCCCGGTTAATTTTCTGACGTAGCCTATAAATTACAGATCAAGGCCCGCGGATAATGTCAGCAGATAGAATCTAGGTTTTTTTCTAGATCTAGATCTAGAAGACTTGAGGGGAAACTTGAAGTGGAAGTCATTAACTTTAAAAAAATCTGTCTCGTGGTTTTTCAATTTTGGGGTAATTTTTGCTAGACAGTTCGTGTGACACACCACCACCCAAGCCATAGCTCACACAGTGCCCTTTTCCCCGACTGTCGTACAGACGGGTTCGGGTTGATATGATTATGGAGGAGTCAGAATAACGCTAATTTTCAGTCTTGGTCCTAGTCTTAGGGTTAAAAACGAATAAAAAATAGTCATTTTGAACTAGATTCTAGATCTAGATCTAGATCTAGATCTCTAGATCTAGATCCAGACTCAGAGTAGGATTTTAGTCTAGATCTAGATATCTAGTTTTCATGCAGCGGCTAACATAATGTGTCGGAAATAAATTTAATTTTATTGTTTGGCAAAAGAGCATGATTGATATTTTCTGTTCTGATCATTGTTTTGTAGTTTGAAATATAGATCTAGATCTAGATTCTAGAATCTAGGAGCTTTTTATTCGTTATTTCCTCGATCTGTATAGTGATTTTTCCAATATAATTGCACTTTACAATTTTTCATATTTTCTAATGTAAATATAGATCTAGAATCTAATCTAGAGTCACGATCTAGATCTAGATTCTAGAATCTAGATCTAGATTTAGATCTAGATATATTAGATCTAGATTCTAGATTTGCACGTTTTTATTATTTTTAAAACTATTTTCCTGTTACAAGTTAAAAAAATCGACTTCATCATTTCATGTCTCAGCATGATGAACAGAAGTAAATAGATCTCTACATGTAGAATCTACAAACAATTGAACATTGTTGAGTTCAAATTGTAGTTTACAGAACTCTAAATAGATCTAGATCTAGATCTAGATCCAGATCTAGATATTTAATATTACTAGATCTATAATTATTATAAATTATTGTATTGCGTTAGAATGAAAAATCTATCTAGATTAAGATCCAGATCCTAGTTAGGCTAATACATTTTCATCCGGTTCCGTGAACATTTCACCTGAGACTAGAATCTAGACTCTTCTACGTCATTGTTTGTGTAATTTCACGAATTGAGAGTTGTAATTATAAAACCAGTCGGCTACTAACCAAGAAGATGGCTATCCTGAGCTGTCCATAACTGATAGCGTTCGTCCCGTCGTTTAGTGGTAGCTTTTGGGTCAGCAGAATAAATCATCTAGATTAGATAGATCTCGACTTGTAGATGTTGGCGGTGTGTGTGTGTGTGGCGCGAATATTGTGCTTGCCTGGTAAACCTAGAGCCGACCTGCCCAGTCCCATCCTCGAGTTTCGCGCCCATTGTTTTGTCCGTGCTTACTAATTATAATACGCGGTAAATACCGCTCTCTCCTGATCTCTCTCTGAGTCTCTCTTTCTGTCTGTCTCTCTCTCTCTCTCTTTCTCTCTCTGGCTATCTTAGTCTCTCCCCTTCTATCTGTCTCTGC
>NW_004798035.1:351059-352406 GCF_000002075.1 Aplysia californica | reverse complement strand
TCTCTCTCTCTCTCTCTGTTTCCCTCTCTCTCTTTCCCTCTCTCTCTCCTCTCTCCCTTTCCACCCTCCCTCTCTCTCCACCCTCCCTCTCTCTCCACCCCCTCTCTCTCTCCCTCCCTCTGTCTCTTTCTCCCTCCCTCTCCCTCCCTCCCTTTCATTCTATCACAGAGTGTTGTCATTACATCGCAGACTCCTGTGGCTCTCGCCTCGACTTCTGGTAGAGGTAGTTTTATCACTTACACATTCTGTAATAGCAGTGTTGTACTACTCAGGGCTGTCAAGTTGGTCAATGTGTTCATGAGGTGACAAAAAGGGCTGTCAAGTTGGTCAATGTGTTCATGAGGTGACAAGAAAATCCAGTCGAAGTGTTGCGCATCATTTCTGATCAAATCTGTTACATTAACATGCTCTATTACTTCAAAAAAAAATACCCGAAAAAACAAACAATAAAACTGCGTGTGTTTATAATTGAAGAAAGGTTATTGTTTTGCCAACTTTGAAAAAAGAAAGTTCAGCCATTAAGTTGAGCCCTCAATTCCTTCAAAGTGGTAATAATGGTTTGGAAAGCGGAAATGTAATAAAATTGTATTTTGTTTAACTTAACTCACTTTTCTTTAAATTTTGTTTAGTTTTTTTTTTAAAGAGGTGGGGACCTCTGGATTTTACGTCTATCTCCGAAAAGACGTAAGCAAATGAGGGAGGGAAAATTCGTATGAAGAAAAATGCCTTTCCCAAGAACACACCATAATATGATCGTTCTGAGGCTCGAACCCCCGAACCCGCAGTCTCACACGATCACGGGTCCGGTAGCCTAACCACTAGGCCAATGACGCTACGAGCAAGCTGACAGATCCACTAGGGAGACTGGTGTAGGCGCGCACTGTCCCTATTGTGGTCGGGGACTCTTCGTATTTCATGCCCTTATTTGGCAGTCGTGCTAGTTTTGTGTCTACTGTGGTCTACTGGGCGGATGAGATGAGATGCCTCCTCAAGGTTAGGCCTACTCCAGGTTAGGCTGTTCGTCCTCCTCACGTGGTGGTGTTCTGGGAGAGAGAGAGAGGGGGGAAGGGAGGGAGGGGGAGGGGGGTTGCTGTTTACGCTACGCCCTGGCCCCGTACGGCGTAGTAGAGTTGTAAACTTAGGGAAGCGTGAAGTGAAGGGAGGGTGTGGGGTGGTGGTGGTGGTTGGGACACGAGGAAACCAGTTCAGATGTCCGCCGGTCCCCTTCTCTTGCGATGAGGCGAGGAGAAGAAGGAGAAAAAAGAGGAGGAGAAGGAAGAAAAAAAGTTCCCCTTTGCCCTATGTGCAGCATTCGTAGCAGCCCCAACCAGTTTTGTGGTCACCGCC
>NW_004798035.1:348591-350667 GCF_000002075.1 Aplysia californica | reverse complement strand
GAGCCTAAGAAAATTATATTATTAGAAGTTGAGATATCTCTCTCTCTCTCTCTCTCTCTCTCTCTCTCTCTCTCTCTCTCTCTCTCTCTCTCTCTCTCTCGTAAAGTAGCGTAGCGTGTAGTATAACGTAGTGTGGGTGTTTACACCATCCTGTCCCCCTCCCTCCCTTCCCTTCTCTTCTCTCATACCGTACGCGTAGATTCGTATCCTGGCTTAGCCCGCACTTACTCCTCCTCCTCCTCCCCCTCCCCCTACTCCTCCTAGCGTACTCTACTCTACTCCATCGGCCCATCTCATTTGCATGCCGCGTATCCACACACATACGCACGCACGCACACACACGCTAGGCGCTGACCTCATTTCTATCCGCTGGGGACGCCATGGCCTACCAACCCTTCCCTCCCTTCTCCCCTCTCTCCCTCTCTCTCTCTCTCTCTCTCTCTCTCTCTCTCTCTCTCCCTCTCCCTTCACCACCAACATTAGCGTGCTCTCGTGTCGCTTGTCAGAAAGGCCGAGCCCCCCCTCCCCCTCTATCCTCCTCTCTCTCTAGCTGCTGCAAAGCCCCGCTCGATGGCCGCTCTAGTTGTGATGTGAGAACGATGATGATAAAAATAGGACGAGGGATGGTTGGTTCGTTCGTTCGTTCGTTCGTTCATCTCTCGTCTAGGCCTGCCGTTGCCTTGCTCTGTGTTCGATCTGATAGTTCGAGATCTATAAGGAAATTGCGAGAAGGAAGTCACAATGTCCTAAACGTACAAAAAGGAAAAGGAAATACATATACAGGGAATGGATGGAAAGTGTGTGTGTGTGTGTTTGTGTGTGTGTTGGTGGTGTTTTTTTGGGGGGGGGAGGCAGCGGTTGGGGGTAGGGCAGGGCAGAATTACCGTATTTTCTACTCTTAAATGTAGCTCATTTCCTCTCCAAATAAAGATTATGATTGTCTCCCTGTATTAGAGATCTTATTCCAACTAATCTTACAATTTTAATCAGCTAGCAGATTGTTGTTGACTCATCATTCACTCTGAGCGGTCACTGACAATGTTTTGACCAAATGGAATTATGTTATGTTATACTTGTTATGTACGTTTTCTGCTTACTGTCAGTTTTTTTACCAAAGTTTCCTCTTCTCCTCTGTTGCAGGCCCATGTTCGCCCTTCCAGGAACTAGTGACGCACGCCACTAGCAACCAGAGATGAGAAGACACCCACAGGGAAGGCGCAGACAGTTGAGAGGACGATGTCCGACATTTCTGTGATGGTGCTGGTATCCGGGACTGATGCAATATGGAGTCCGCCCCCACCCCCGTTCCCCCCACACACCCCACACCCCACATCCCACCTTGCTGACCGCCACACACCTCCCTGGGCTCCCTGTTGAAGTTGTTGAAGAGCCCAACGACAGTAGAGGATGGACGAAGGAAAGTCTGGGCGTGTCCTGACCACCCTACAGCTTCTCCGCGGTGGACTTTTATGGCAGTTATTTTTGTGTTTGTGACGATAATGTCCAGCGTTTGTTTGCCTCGTCGCTGACTGAATCTGGACGTAGCAGATGCCGCAACAGGACAGAAGAATGAGCTGTTGGATTGTGCAGCTCTCAGCCTCTTGTCTTTGTTAGTCTGTACTTGTGTATGATTTTACAGACTCAACTTTCTGTCTATAGACTCAACTTCCTTAGCCTTATCTTTCCACCTATGTCTGTCTCCTCAGTGTTTTACCCTGTCTTCAAACACGCACACCAAAACACACACCCAGACACACACAGACAGAAAAAGAAATGTTCACTGAGCTTTCTGACTCTATCTCTCTGCTAAAGCTGCGGCCAACTCTTTTTGTCCCACTATAGTTTGTTTTTCTACTGGTAGCAGAAGTTAATCGCACACTGTTATGTTCTGTATCAAAGATATAGGATAGTAAAAAGACAGGTTGATCCTTTTGATCCTTCTCTTGAGTGGGATAGCTCTGGTAACTGTGCTCTTGAGCCTGTCTGAGATAACAAGACTAATAGACCAGTCATTGTGGCCTCCCCTTCCTTAGAACTAGTTGCATAATTGTTGTCTTATATCTTTAGCCCCCCCCC
>NW_004798035.1:342037-348491 GCF_000002075.1 Aplysia californica | reverse complement strand
CTGTACCTTCCTCCTTTACCTTGAAAAGTAGGTGTGTAACGTGTTTTATCCTGTCATATGCAGACTGAGGTTGTTTTTCTGGGAACTAAGTCATCATATTCTGTGCAAGCTAGATTGTCGGACCAAAAGTTTTCACTTGAATATTGTGAATGAAGTTAATAATTACACAGATGCCTTCATGATTATTACTGCAGCTGCCAAGTGATATTCCACTGCCCTGCCGTGTGTATACTTTCACTTTCATTCATGTTTGGTACTTTCTGTCACTCTGATTATTTTCTTCACTTCGCTGTTTATTAAATCTTTCACCATCCCTTTCATCTTCTGTCAGGCCTGCTGTTCTACTCTTTTCTCAGAATACTTTTTATCGTTTCGTTGTAAGTTGTTTTCCAAAAGTTTCTTGTACGAGCTTTGTTACTGTTGTCCTCCGGCTTATTTTTTACTTCTTTCGTTGCATTTGTCCGAATCACAGCATTACTCAGTCCTACCTATGTGTTCACATTGTTACTTTTTTATTAAATGTTTGGAGCATTGCATACGACGACAGGGATAAAAGTGTCTGTGTGTGAGCTTGTGATGTAGTGATGAATAAGTCGATGGTGTATGGACTAGTGAGAAGTAGCTTAGCTAGCTAGCTGCTCCTCTTATGTGGAAGTTGCTGGTGTGTATGGAGTTGCGAGTTGTAGCTTAGCTGTAGCTAGCTGCTGCTCTGTGTGGAAGTTGCAGAGTGAAATGAAGCACATTGTACTTCAAAGACTCCTCGGTGCAATCTCATCGTTCACTGTTGTGTTTTCTGCAGCAACAAATCTTGTTTGGTAGCTCTTTCTGCCTGAGTTGAGGTAGATCGCCGGACGGCTGGAGGGGTTGAGTGCGACGTGTAATTTTATTATTGTGCTACATGCAGTCCTTTTTTGTTTTTTTTTGTTTTTTGACTGAGACTAAAGGTGGAGAGAGTGATAGATAGTTACAATTGACTTCCTGTTTTTGTTCTTTTGTTTCTTGTCATCCAAGATCAACATCAACTGATACGATCTCTCGTGTATTTATTGAAAATCTGTGGAAAGCCAGCCACTGACTGTTGTCCCGAGGATGAAGAAGAAGAAGACTGAAGAAATTGAAATCTCCGTAAATAATGTGGTAGTAGTGCGAGGAGAGCGACCGTTGCGCTCGCTGTATGTAGGAGAGTTGTATCTATAGGCTCATTAAGAGAAGTGATCTCATTTATATACATACATCATGTGCTTTCTTGTGTCCTTTAAAAAGTTAACCATTCCCATTATTTATTTGCACTGTGTTGATTTGAGCAGCCAGCTCTGCTCACTAGATACACGAGTGGTTCTTGTACCTTCGTACCTTCGTTACTGGTTTTTATGTTGGACATCGTAGGTAGAGTTTCTTTGGGGGGAGAGGGGTTGTTACCTTTTTCACATTCTCAAAAGTATTTGGGGCTAATTTTGTTACTTTTTTAAAACACTTTTCATACTTAAAGATGTTGGAAAGAAGAAAAAAAAAAGGTTTTTACAACGTAGAGTGAGTTTTGCGGAGAGATTATCAGATATAATTCTGTTTCTCCAGCTGCTGTTGTTGCACCAGGGCTCACTGTAGTGTGAAGTTTTTCTGAGGAAATAGAAAGTTTGAATGAGAAAGACTTGTTTTGTCTTTAAAGTTGTATTTGTTGTTGAGCTCTTTCGTGAATGGAGACCAAGACTTGTCCGTGCTAAGTTCCTTTTTAGGTTTGGGTTGTAGCTAATGATAATGGCATACACTTGACTGTAATAAACAGCTTTCCTTCCTTCATTTGGTTCAATGTTAGTATATTAACGATACATCTGATTTTGAAAGTTAATGATTTAAAGTCATCTACAGAAATGATTATTGTTGTCAAATGAGATTTGGGTCGGGGGTGATAAGATTTTAAAAAATTTTTGTTCCCTAAGAGAGGATATTTAATTATATTCAGTTTGGCACTGTATTTGAACAGCATCCCAGGTTTTTCAGTCTTGACCTATTTACTTCTTGAAGTTAGCCAGCTTTTGTGGAAATTTACTTCTATAATGTTGTTGGTTGGGATATGGCCAAGTAAGCAGCAATGAAAGTTTTGAATTTCTCCGAGGCCCAATTGTGTGAGTGTAAGGCTGTCTATACATGGAATGTACATATATATACTATGTCTTGGTGTGGACTGTTGTAATATAAATATTAATTTATTATGATATATATGACGGATGATTGATTGAAGAGATGCTGTTTGATGTATGTGATGTGGATGGATAGTTCATGATGAGGTCTGAAAGTCCTGAAAGTGTTCTGTACATGATGCTGATGGTGATGTGTGTGTGTGTGTGCGTGTGCGTGCATGGCTGCTGTCAAGAAAAGAAGTTTCTAATGTATTTTTGACTCTGTGCATGCCTGAAAAGATGGTATGAAATGGATTGCTTACAAAATATGTGAAATAAACCTGAAGGTGAAAATTTATCCAGCTTCTTGATTACTTTTTGTTTTGTTAAATGTGGTTTCACATAATCTGTTGAGTGTTGTGTGGTTGGTTGATGGGTGCTCTGGTGTGGTTTGCTCCTTCTTTCCTATCAAACAACTATCGTCCTTATCTCTTCTCCTTTTATTTGTGTTTGTTTTTCTCTCCTGTGACCTCTAACCTTCAGCACTTGTATGACCTAATTGTGTTGCAAGTACTGTAAAAAGGCTTGCTAAAAAGTAAAGCAAGAGAAGTGTGGTCCTTCAAAGTCAACAGCCTTGTCAATCTGAGGATGACAAACACACAAATAAAATGAAGAGAATTAGTCATTCTTTCACTCCAGGAGTGACACAGTTTATAAATGGTATGGTTAAGTATAAAAGGAAGTTTACTGCTATATTGACCCAGATTTCCCAAGTGTGACTATTTGACATCTTTTCACTGTCGTCCTGTCAGAGAATCAGGGGTAAATGTCACACTTCTGGATCGACTCACAGTATCACTTTGTATTTAGAAAGTGGACTGCTTCAACTCTGTTGAATCAAACTAGGTTGACTGTAGGTGCTCTGGGGTGGTTTGCTTCTTCTTTCCTATCAAACATCTGTCGTATTTATCTCTCCTCCTTTTTTGTTTGTTACTCTCTTGTAACACTTCTAATCTTCGGCACTTTGTGACCTTTTTGTGTTGCAAGTACCGTAAAACTCTCATCAAAACCAACATTCTTCGACTCTGTTGAGTCAAATTAGGTTGAGTATTGTACATCATTTTTTAAGATAGATGGCAGAGACGGATAAAGAGACTTGACCACAAGCCACCAGGAATGCGTCTTTTGTGTCTCATGGCCAAGGACAATTTGGCGGGTACTCTAGTGTTGTTTGCTCCTTCTTTCCTGTGGAACATCTACTGTTTTTAATTAATCTCTTCCTCCTCTTTCCTTTGTATGTTACCCTCAAGTAACACTTCTGCTCCTCGGCATTTATTTGACCTGCATGTGTTGCAAGTGCCGCGAAACTCTTTAAATAAAAACTTAACAACATTATAAATGACCACTACACAACAGAGGATAGTCAATAATAAATATGAAAGGAAATCTGAGCATCACAGCAGTAAGGAGCAGCTTAATAATATGATGAAATAAGACAAAACAATTTGAAAGAGTGGTGGAATATTGTATCAGAAGGGAACAATACTCGTACACTGCCCATGCCCTAAAGATATATCCTACAGTCCTTCTGAAAATGATGGGCTCGATTTCCCAGCTCAGAAAAGGAGTCCGAGAAGACGAGACACGAATTGGATGTTCCTTCAGATGTCATTGGCAGCCAGCTGCATCTCTGGGAGTGGGAAGAGCTTACCACTTGATTGTATTACCATGCTGACCTATGGCACACATGAACCGGGTTCAAATCCAGTCCAGAGAATTCTTGCACCTGGGAAGTATACACATTTCTTTTAAATATTTTTAAAAAATAGATCTATTTGTTAGGCTTACCATTTTGTTTACCCAATAATGGTCGGTGGGTGGTTCGTGGTTGCTCTGTTGTGGTTTGCTCCTTCTTTCCTGTTATCAAACATCTGTCGTCCTTATCTCTCCTCCTTCTCTCCTATCAAACATCTGTCGTCCTTATCTCTCCTCCTTCTCTCCTATCAAACATCTATCGTCCTTATCTCCCCTCCTTCTCTCCTATCAAACATCTATCGTCCTTATCTCTCCTCCTTCTCTCCTATCAAACATCTATCGTCCTTATCTCTCCTCTCTCTCTTTTGTGTATGCTATTCTCTTGTAACACCTCTAATCTTCTGCGCATATTTGACCTTATTGTGTTGCAAGTGCCATAAAACTCTCACTAAAACTAAAAGAGATGGAGGTTGAGCTCGGAGGTCCTGCCTCTTGATTATAATTCTTTCAATGTGAAGTAAGGTATTGAACCATCTGTTGTACATAATATCCACATAAAATGTTGCCCTCTAGAGGACAGAAACATATTATGCTGTCCCCGCCGTTTTATGCAAGAAAAATTCTGAAATTGTGCAAACTGAGCCCAAAAATGTGAAATTATGCGATTCTGTTAATTTCAACAAAGAATGATAAAGGAAAATATTCAGAAATTATGCAAAAAATGATCAAATTTTGCTAAATTATGCGGGTTGCATAAAACCACGGGGACATATTATGGAACCACAGAATGAGTAAACCTATAGATTGTGTACTGGCTGACCCCTCGTTGAGAGAGAGAGACTTACTCAACTGTGAAGTTGTAGCCTATATGCACGATCCTTCTTCGCTCAGGTGAATAAAACTGTCAACTGGAACTGCTGATTTTTCACCGGTAAAATTTGAAAGCCCTTTAAAGCTTTCACCTGTCACAAGACACAGAATCAATACATGACATGTACATAATGTATTGTGTATCTGGAGGCTCTGGGTGGCGAGAGCTGAAGAACTGAATTAGGGACAAGTCATTGTCAAGAGCTCCGGAAAGGTGGGTCAACATACAAGCTAGGCTAGTTAGTAGAGTAGACAGATCTGCATTGAATGCGGTGTGAATGACCGTGTTTCGACATACATAATGTAGGCCTACTGCAATGTACATAATGGGGCTTTCTGGAACTTGGGCTGTGGTCTTGAAGTCTTCAAGAGTCTCCACCTATTTGGCTTGGGTGTAATTCGAGAATGGACCTGACATTTTGACATCTCTTGCATCTTAAAGTAAAGGACCGCAGTGTTGATGCTTGTGTCACATATTAAAAAGAAAAAAACCCTCAACAAAACAACAATAACAAAACAAACAACAACAACAACAGCAACAACAACAACAAATAAAGAATACAAAAAACACAACAAAACAAACAACAACAAAACAAACAACAACAACAACAACAACAACAACAACAACAACAACAACAACAACAACAACAACAAATAAAAAATAAAAAACACAACAAAACAAACAACGAACAAACAAAACAGAAAAGGATTGTAATTTTTAGTTGAGCACTTTAACTGCTCTCAGAGGTTCATTACGAAGTGCAATAGATTATAATGTGAAAAATAATGGGTCATATTTGTTAACGATATAACTTAAATATAAGTTAAAAGGAGATCACTGACATGCCTTTCATATATAATAGGATTTTAAAAGAAAAAAAAATCACCTCCTACCTCAAGATCTAAATAATCCAGGAGTACCATTGCCCCCACAAGGACTGACGTTGACGTTGCAGAAGGCGGGAAGGCGGAGGGGATAGGTCTACTTCCAATATTGGTTGATAAATAAATCGATCTGTGGTTCACTTTGACGTCCTTATCCCGGTACCTCCTGCAGAGAGCACTCAAGAGGCACTCAGACAACGGTTGAAGGGGAGGGGGGTAAGGGGGGGGGTCATAATCGGCGCAATGATTAACTGTGGCCACTATGTCACCACTGGGGTCTTCACTTCAGGACTAGGCTCGTATTGTTGGCAGACTCTATCGTTTTAGTTGTAGTTAGGTTTTACGGCGCTCGCAACTGCATAAGGTCATATGAGAGCCAAGGGGTGGATGTCAACAGAGAAGTCTTTACAGGAAACCAGGCTTACTCTGCTCACCTCTCTAGCTTCAACAGCACAAAGAATCATGTTTGATAGGAAAGAAGGAGTAAACCACACCAGAGCACCCGCCAACCACGCACATTGCAAGTCTACTTTTTCCCAATAACGTATCAACAATTGTCCTTTTTGACCGCCCATTCAATCCAGCGCTTGTGCAGTCTTGTGTCCATAGATGAGATGAAATAGTCTGATAGGGAGAGAGTGCATTGGTCATCTATTGGTCATCGAGATTGGTCATCTATTGGTCATCAAGATTGGTCATCGCGATTGGTGTTATTTCGGCTGGTGTCTTATCCCCGAGAAAGATCAACATTGTGCCAGACTTAGGCAAATATAGTAGGGATCTGCACCTGTCTGACTCCAATACAACTCGGCCTCTTTCGGGGGGTG
>NW_004798035.1:336376-338633 GCF_000002075.1 Aplysia californica | reverse complement strand
CCCCGCCCAACTTTTCCAGGCGTGAGATTATATTTGAACGTCCCCGTCGAGGAGTATCTCCTTGGTGTCTTAGGACAGTGGGAACCGAACTCAGGTCTTCTGGGTGTGACAGCAATACGTCCTACCATTATACTTCAGACGTTGGTAGTAAGATTTTTGTCGTAGGTTGAACTTTGAACTTAAAACTTTGGATTCTGAGGGCCACACGAAGAAAACAAATTGAAAGTTACTATAGAAAAAGAGGAGCATCTCGGGGTCTAAGAACAACAAGAATCGAGTTAAGGCTGTCTTGGTGCTACAGCAAAGCGCCTTACAGGTACACCACATGGCGTTGTTGTGATGGTTGTTGTGTGTTGAACTTTGAACTTTGAAACGCCTCTTTTTGAGTCGTGTAGGTGACACTGAGAAAATGAATTACAACTGTAGAGAAGTATCCCAGTGTCTCAGAACAACAAGAATCGAACCTGTGCCTTTCGGGTTTGACGGCGAAGCGTTTTACAAAGCTTACAAAAAAGTTGAGAGAATAGTGGTTGTTTATAATTTGAACTTTGAACTTTGAAACGCTTTTTTTTGGACTCTTGCAGGTGACACAGAGAACTTGCTAATCGACAACTCTCTAGGAGTATCTTGGTGTCTTAGAACAACAAGAATCGAACCCAGGCCTTTTGGGTGTGATAGCGAAGCGTTTTACAAAGTACACACAAGAAGTTGGGAGTATGATGGTTGTTGTGTGTTGAACTTTGAACATTGAAACGCCTTTTTGGACTCTTGAAGATTATACAGAGAAAACAAATTGCAACTGTAGAGAAGTAACTCGGTGTTTTAGGGCAGCATGAATCGAACCCATGCTTTCTGGGTGGAAGCGTTTTACAAAGTATACCATAGAAATTGGGAGTTTGGTGGTTGTTTATAAATTGAGCTTTGAACTTTGAAACGCATTTTTGAACTCCTGATGGTGATGCAGAAAAATTGAATGACCACTGTAGAGAAGTATGTCAGCGTCTTAGGGCAGCAAGAATCGAACTCAGGCCTTCTGGGTGTGATCTCAAAGCGTTTTACCATTACACCACATAAGTTGGGGTGATGGTTGTTGTGTGTTGAACTTTGAACTTTGAAACGCCTGTTTGGATTTCTGGAGATGACACGAAGAAAACGAATGACAACTGTAGGAAAGTATCTCGGCGTCTTAGGCCGGCTCTGTCACGAGACAAGCAGCAGCCTCCGACACTCGTCAGGCTACCCGCGACTAAAATTGTCAGTTTAGTAGGTAACGGTTTACGTCAGTCCTCCTTTCGGAACACAGTTTTTGACCTAATTATGCACACTCGGAATCTTCACACTCTATAGGGTAGCTGTGAAGCAACGACAAAAAAAGAAGATGAGTATAATTTATCTAAGGGTGTCAGTCAACTGGACTGTTTACTTGATTGACCATGGTCTAATTGCGCAGTGTTCGTTGGTTTGGGGCATACCGGGTGCTAACCAGATTGAGAGCGCAAAGTGGCTATCGTGGCACAAACCGATCGCGCCCGACTCGTCACCTCAAAAACAAACACTGTTGTTTTCAGACGACGAGTGGGGCGATCGCCCACGACCCGACCCGAACCAATCCCATCCGCAATGGACACCCCGTATTAGGGTTAGGGTTACTATTACTTATTAGGGGTAGGCTTAAGGTTAGAGCTTGAGTTAGGTAAGGAGCTGTCTTTTCACATACTTGCCTGGAGCCGCCATTTCGGAAATTTCCACGTTTTACAAACAGAATCATCATTAAAAAAACTCACACTTGAGTGAAACTTTTCTTGCGAATCACATGGTGGATTATTTTTGTATCCGAAAATCGAAAATTTCGAAATAAAAATTGAATATTATATGTAATATTTGGGGATTTTAAAAAAAGTGTAATTGAAAAAGGACGGAAGCAGAAAATGGGTTTAAGGTAAATGTAGTAGACCGTCCAGTGGAGTGCCTTTCAGACTGGTCTCGTGGTAGACCGTTAAATGGACTGGCACCATTGGAAGAACATTGAGTTGAAGTCGACCGTTCACAGTTTACTTGACGTTTCTTTAACACATTCTGACACGTAGCAAACACTTTTGGTTTATTTTGGCAGGACCAAAACAGATTTGCAGTCGTTGCTATAGACTCACGTGCTGAAAGCGTTTTCAGCATAAAAGATCAGATGTATACAGGTTTGTAGGATTTCGGAAAGACAGGTGGCGGTGAGATGGGTACAGATGATGGAGGCCGGGAAAAG
>NW_004798035.1:335291-336230 GCF_000002075.1 Aplysia californica | reverse complement strand
TTTCCCCCCTGTCCCATCTACATAATTTAGATCACTTTGGATGCCAGCTTCGACTCTGATCGTCAGCAAAAGAACCCCACCCCCTCCCCTACCCCCAATACACAAATAACTTCGCAATAAAAGAATATTACTCATGTTTCTGCCGGCGTCCTCAATAAAACCCTAACCCCAATTCCGCATTGCAATAAAGATTTCTAACTACTTAGTCAGCAATTTAAATCCTCATAAACTCTTTAAACCATCTCACCTAAACCCTAACATCTCCCAGTGCGCCGTTCAGCAAGTTTTATCCCCCCTCTCCCCCTCCCATTAGTTGTGTGGCTCCCCTTTCCTGAGATGGTCTCTCTCCGAGGTACGGCTGGGCAATGAGTCGCTTGAGCAAAATTTGGATAATTATGAAAGTGCGCCTTTTTGGGCAATTAAATGCGTTATGAACCGCTTCGGCAAATGGGTTAGAACCACTTCGACAAACGGATTAGAACCACTTTAACAAACGGGTGCACCCACTTCGGCAAGTGGATACGGAAAGAGAGTTTTAGAGTCTGAATTCGGTTATTGTTTCATTGAGAATTATCTGGTTACCCGGATAGATTATCCGGATTTTGCCCACAACTACTGTGAACCCTGTAATCTCCCGCTGTCTACGTTTATCGTTTATCTCCTTCTGTCTACGTTTATCGTTTATCTCCTTCTGTCTACGTTTATCGTTTATCTACCTACCCGTCCTGCACTGCTGACGTAACTGAGACCCGCGGCCGTTGCTAGGGGAACACGTGCGGCTTTGTTTAGGGGGTCATGAACAACTCGTAGTTGTGTGTGTGTGTGTGTGTATGTGTGTGTGTGTGTGTGTATGTGTGTGTGTGTGTGTGTGTGTGTGTATGTGTGAGAGAGAGAGAGGGGAGAGAGAGAAAGAGAGAGAGAACGAGAGAGAGAGAAAGA
>NW_004798035.1:329692-331793 GCF_000002075.1 Aplysia californica | reverse complement strand
GCACACACACACACACACACACACACACACACACACAAAAGAACACCCACCCACACACACACTCATCCAGCAACTCACACTCGCACGTCACATCTCTGAAGACATTGTGCCTTATTTTCCTTTCTTCTATCGATATCGTGGAAATTAAAGAAGTTCTATTCGCACCGACGATTACACAACATCAGACAATAAAAGTCTAATCCCCGATGTGGTCGAATAACTCATCGAATCCCTTTTACCGAAGCCAGTCTGTGTCTGGAATCATTATCTCCCACGGGTCAATAAACGGAAAGTTTATGTGCTGCCATTTTCCTCCGCTAGTTTTTAAAAGCCAGGGAACAGTGCCACAGATCGACGTACCCACCAACCGTTCCAGGCCCAGGTTTCTTCGCGGGAAATGCTCTCCCTTGTCGAGAGGGGGGAGAGCTAATCGTCGCGTCACGGGGGTACACCTTTGACAACAAATAAACGATCGAGGCTATTGTCCGAGGCCTATCATTGTTCCTTTGAACACTGGCGGAGCCAGATTGATGGATATCCGCAGTTCCATTAATGATAACGTTTTGGGTGTAGGCCTACTCGGTTGTTTTTTTTTGGGTTTTTTTTTTGTTATTTGGGGGTTGTTGTTTTTTTGTTTTTTGTTTTCTTTTTGGTCCGACACCTCCTATGCTACGGTTCTTACTTATCTGAGCATATCTTGTCGCTTTTGTTACGTAATTACAGAGGCCCCCTACAGAGCCCTTTTTGGGTTTTTTTTTTTTTAATTTTCGCTGACTCAACCAAATAATCGTGTGGTGAACAAACACTACAGAAGCTCAGGCAGGCAATGTAATATCCTCAAATTCAAAATGTCAATATAAGAAGGCTATCTTGTCTGTGTGTGTTTTGTTCAAGTATTAAAATTAAAATTTAAAAAAATAAAATAAAAATGTGAAACAAAGCACACCCGTGGTTTTATGTTTTCTTCTCTTCTTTCTTCCTTTTTCTTTCTGTTCGTTCTTTCTTCTTGTCTGTCTGTCTCACTTTCTGTCTGTCTGTCTGTCTGTCTTTCTTTCTCTTTCGTTGTACATATATTTTTCTTTGTCTCCATTTCATTTTTGTTAAGTAATTTAAACTTTCTCCCTCTGCAGTCTTTTCTCAAGGAAGCCACTGCCTGTTTTTGATAAATAGACTATCAGGTGATAGTTTTATTATGTCATGTTCAATCTTGTAAACAAAGAATATCGTCGCTATATTGTTCGAAACTGTCGTGCTATGCATTTCATATGTCTCTATCTCCCCCTACATGTACTTCTAACTGGATCAATGGGTTTGTTTGCTGGTTTGTTGAAGATGATTTATAAACAGTTCATCTGACTTAAGTTGTAGCCATGTCCATTTCTGCTTTTATGTTCTGGACAAAAATATCTTTAAAAATAAACCTTCATTCAACTGGAATGTCGAAAGAATAGAAGAAAACACTCAAACAACAACAACAACAACAACAACAACAACAACAACAGCAACAACAACAACAGCAACAATACTAGAAATAACAACTACAACTACAACGACAACAAAAACAAAGAGGAAAACAAAAGAACAACACAAAACAGCAACATTGCTTTCTATCGCAGTTTTCTGCCTTTAGAATACTCCAAAGAGATAAACAGACAGACTAGATCAGATTCAAAAACAGGTACATGTATTGATATCTCGAATCTCGACGATATCGGGTTGGCCCACAATCTTTGTACAATAATTGTAGGCCCCTGACATACAGGAGCGAAACAGACCTCCGTCTTATTAATCGTGATTGAAACCCAAGATAATATGAGAGCTTATCTCAAGATAGGGGGTGGAGGAGTTTACACACTACTGGGACACCATTACACAAACGATATACAACACACAGAGACTTCTAACACAAACAACAGCACAAACAACACTCACAAATTTGTAACACAAACAACACCACAAACACTTCCTCACACAAACAACATACATATTTCTAAAACAAATAACACATAAACAATACACAAAGACTTTTGAACACAAATAACTCACAAAGACTCCCGGCCCTAACTCGCCAAAAAACAAACAAACTATAAGCTAACCCCCC
>NW_004798035.1:327495-329592 GCF_000002075.1 Aplysia californica | reverse complement strand
CCCGGCCCAAACCTTTTAAACTACAGCCATTATCTTCATCATCTTCTGAGGCAGAATTTTAAGTGATGTAATTCCCCAACATGACAGCTATGACAAAGACACAGGCATGACGACCTCCTCCTACCCTAACCAGGGCCTCTTAAGGTCAACCGGATAAGTAACCGTTTAAAAGGTCAAGGGGCCTTCACCTACCCTCTCAGAGGCCCCCACCCTTCACCTACCCTAGCAGGGGTCCTCACCCTCCCACTCCCACCCCCTCTCACCCTGGCAGGGGCCCCCACCCCCATCCTCCACCTCTTGAACGAGGCAAAGATGTCACGAGGAAAAGAACCCAAACAAAGACGCAAGTCCTTTGATGACCCAAAAGGAACAGAACAGATGTGTAATCATACTAAGTGGTTTTGTTTTGTTTTGTTGTTTTGTTGTTGTTGTTTTTGTTTTTGTTTTTGGGGGGGGGGTTGATTCGGGGTTTGGAGAGAAGAAGAGGGGGTGCAGGGTGTGTGGGGAGTATTGGGTTTTTAGCTAGTATGACTGATGAGGAGGATGTGGGGGCTCTTTTGTCTTTTTGGGGATTTTTCGTTACTCACTTGAGCTTCACAAAATAAAAAGAACCCTCCCAAAATATCCTGTTTGTTTCAAATCTTAGTTCTAAAGATAATCACGCACAATAGGCAATTGATATGAAGAGTGTCGATGGGTTCTTTTCTTTCTGTTTTGTTGAGTTTTTAAATATTGTTTAAAACGAAAAACAAACAAATAAACAAACAAACAAACAAACAAACAAATAAACAAACAAACAAACAAACAAACAAAAAAGCAAACAAACAAACAAACAAACAAAAACCAAAACCACGAAAGTTAATCAACTTGCCCCCCTGATCTAAAATAGACGTAGACATAAAAAAGATCCAAGTTTTCACAACTTTAATTACAATGTACCTATCTATCCCCTGCTGTCTTGTGGAGACAAAGAAGTATGCCCACTATCCTCTTCTTCAAGTGCCTACTTTATGCTCCTCCTACAAACGCCAATCTGAGATAGATCTATCTCATGAGACGCTCAATGTGAACAAAGGGAAAAACAAGACCTTTTTGAACTGGATTCTCCTGCTGAGAAAAATAGACAGACCTACTTATCCTGTAATGAGGTCATATCACTCTCCGAAATCTAGAACAAAAGGCCTCGCCTAGATGGGTGTCAATGAGTGTATTGTCGAGAGCAGTATAAACAAAGCGACGTATACCCTACAACGTATACCCTACAATGTCTCAAAGTACAAAGGTTTTTCAATGGTTCACATTGGTGTCCTCTTTATTAAGCGGGCTGCCCAGTTTGTCACAGGCCCAGTCTGTCACTGGCACAGTTTGTTACAATTTCATTAAAGTATTAGAGTATTGATGATAGTCATAATTACAGCACTTCAACACTGCTGTTGTAACTTAAGTTTTATATTCTCCAACTTCACCTTGTTGGTCTAGAGATAGTCCCTCTAAAATGTCAATTCAGCTTGTTGTTGTTCAATATTTCTTCCCATTTGTGTGCAAATCAAAGCAAATTACTCTGAAAAAATTAAAAAATGACTGTTTGTTCGTTAAAAACAATTGCAAAATAAAATTCAGTTCCTACAATCAATCATTCAATCATTCATTTACTCTTTTTGAGAGTGTCAGTGATAACTTTCATCATGCAGGGCACAGTCGAGGCATGAGGCAAAGTGGCATGCTTCCTTTATTATGATCTTCCTCTCGCTCCTTGTGGGTGTGAGTTCGGTTCCTATCGAGGGGAATTTAGTTTATTGCTTAATTCCACAGCCTGGGTAAACTTTATCCGAAGGTTTAATAAGAAACTCTTTCAATAAAAGATTTCGATTGGAGCGTAAAGCAGTTACTGTGTATCATGTCGTTTAGTTACAATTGTGTGCAATGAAAATCTTTGGCATGATTATGGAATAAAGAACAGAGTCAAACCTTTACCAACAAATGTTAATGTCATTGTTTACAACTCGTTAACTCACTCCTACAAAAACCCTCAAACAAACAAAGAACTACATTTAAAACAAACAAACAAACAAACAAACAAACAAACAACACCCCCCG
>NW_004798035.1:326073-327395 GCF_000002075.1 Aplysia californica | reverse complement strand
ACCCCCCCCCCCCCCCCCCCCCCACACACACAATTTCTTACGAATTAAACTACTTAAATGGTCGCCTTTAAGGACAAGCGGGCTAACCCAGATTTCGGTGGTTTCCAGAAATCTTGACCAACACCAAAAGTGGGCATTGCCCTACCAATCGGAGAAGTTTGGTTTCATTGGGGTGTATATAATTTGTCTGGTTATAAAGAAAACTCTCCTTGTCTTTTAAAGGGTCCAGAAAACTTTACCCTAGATTTTCTCAAAACACCATTTTTCGGGATATCCCCTTTGTCCTTAAAAGCGACCAAATAAACATCCACTCAAACGTGTGATCAACAGACGCCTTGGATAAACGTTTGAAGGCACACATCATAAGTGAGGCAGCATAGAGTAATCAGGCGCTCGTCAAAATAATCAAAGTGAAGAAACTTGCAGTTTTCCGCAGGTTTGTGAATTTTTATCAGATTTTTGTTTTTTGGCTCAACACCTTTCATGCCCATTAAAGAACTCATTTCTGTGTGGATTTTTCCGAAAAACGTTGATTAAAGGCACAAACAATATAAATTTTCAGTTACCACGGACTCTTAAGCTAAGGAAATAACTAATCTTTGGCTGCCTTTTTCTCACTAATTTTACATTTGAAAACAGGTAACCCCACCTCCTTCATTGCAAATATCTCGACTTGTAATCAAGATAAATGGATATTTTTTTCATCCAAAAAAAAGACAAATAAACAGGCTTTAAGATGATACCAATAACTCTTCATGCCCCAAAAATTGACGAGAGCCTGATTCCACCGCGCTGCCTCACATATAATAAGGTGTTTTTGAGTATGTTACAATTATTGCGTGGCCCTTCAAGTGGAGGCAATCCGTGACGTGCAGAAGGTTAAGTCACCTCTCGAGGAGACAGGGAGAAGATAACGGTTGGAGACTACACACCTGGTGGTGGTTGCTCGTGCGGCGGGAAACGTTTTACAGGACCAAAGAATGCGATAATGACTTAATCAAGTGTTTGAGCCGAGTCTTTAACTTAAGTTGGGCGATATGCGATTGTTGTTTGGGGGAGTTTTAAAGGCTCTCCGCCCAGTGGGGTTGTTTTTTTAATCAAAGATGGATGGTTAGTATTATGTTATCTATCTTTTTTCTGTCTCTTTTTTCCCTTCTCCTTCTTCTCTCTCTCTCTCTCTCTCTCTCTCTCTCTCTCTCTCTCCCTATCTCTCCCTTCAACCCTCTCCCCCACTCTCTCAAAGTTTGAGTGTGTCTTTGCACGTATGTGTGGGCATTAGTGTGTTTGTGTGTGTTTGTGTGTGTGTGAGTGTGTGTGTGTGT
>NW_004798035.1:324467-325837 GCF_000002075.1 Aplysia californica | reverse complement strand
AAACATCCCACCTCCAAGTTCTCTTTAAGCCCTTCAAAACAATGAGTCAACCAACGAGAAGAAGATCCCTTAGTTTGTTTCTCAATGAGAGAATTGTGACTCATCCCTCCTTCTCTCTCACCAATCCTTGTTACTACTTTTATATTTTACTACACGATTGTGTTCCCCTTACAAATAAGGAGCGCCGTCGAGTAGAGGAAGTTTCAGCTCCTTTTTCAAAATACATAAAGGATGAGCTCATCTTATAGAATACGTGTAATGGGCAATGGTTTATTTCTGCCCCCACCCCCTCACCTCCTTTGCCCCTTCCTCTGGGCTCCTGACTCTTTCTGCCCCCCACCCCCTCACCTCCTTTGCCCCTTCCTCTGGGCTCCTGACTCTTTCTGCAGCCTTTCTACTGCTGCTACTTGGCTCCTTCTTACTGCTGTCTTTCATCCACACCCCTGATCTTCTGGTAAGAAAGATCTACATCTAGCCTTCTTGGACGAGGCGGAAAAATCTCGGAGGTCCCGTGTGCAAGTTGGACACTTTAAAGATCCCTTGGTGGTCTAAAATAGATAAGAGAAGACTTCGCCGTCACCCGTGCAAAATTAGAAATTTTCTACCAACTGAAAATGTTTAACGTGTCCCGCGCTGTCGTATGACTTTATGTAGTTGTGAGCGCCGTAAAACACTTACCAAAAACAACCAACCAGCCCCGCCCTCCCCGAATAAAAAGAACCGCAAGAAAGAGCCTAAGCAAAACACCAGAGGCGCTGGTAAAGTTTAAACAACTTCATCCCAGTTGAAGACAAAGTATCGTTCACTGCGAAATGGATACACTCTCGAGTATATATATAATATCTAATTCTTATCTCTGATACCAAGGTTTACGATAACACAAATCCGACGCTCGTTTCTGTGTAATGCGAAACCATATGGCAGGTAATCGGATGGCTTTGTAGGTATCGTGTGACAAGCAAAGACACACGCTCTTTCGTTCTCTTCTCGGGGATAACATCGCAAAGAACATTCACAGTAACACCCCCTCCCCCAAACCACCCGGGATAACATCACAAGAGTCCACTAGCCTCATAAAGACTTATGTGTCTTTATTCAAGGTTAATCAAAAAAGTGTCTAGTATTTCAAAATTTTCTCAAGGCTTTTTTCTACTTTTTTGCCATGTATTTATTTTTTCGTTAACGAGCATGTTTTTTCGACTTTTTAAGATAGCTCAGCGCCAACAAAGACGCTAATTCTGGGGTGTAAACAGACTCCTTTCTACCCGTATGTCCCACTACAACCCATTACCCCCCACTCCCCAAAACACACACACACACACACACACACACACACACACACACACACGCACACGCACACACGCACACAC
>NW_004798035.1:322907-323396 GCF_000002075.1 Aplysia californica | reverse complement strand
GTCGTGTAGATCTACAGTTTGTTTATGCTTTATTCTGTATTAACCCTATCTGTACGTGGTGTTTTACTATCGTATCCATACGACTTGGGGAATTGTGTGCTTCCACTTTTCAAAGAGGAAATTTTCTCGTTAATCCAATCCGTACGTTTTGCATAGCAGTCTGTCAAAATGATTTTTTGAGAAATACTGAAAGTTTCAAAGAGATCTTCGTACTAGAAGTATTGTAAAATGTGAAGAATACAACCCCGGGGGTACAAAATGACCCCAGGGCGTACGGATAGGGTTAAACGATGCTTGGGTGATGGTGACCTGTTGTGTCCAGACACATTTATCTGTTTGAAACATTTTGACCGTCAGCTGATGTCGCTGTATATACCACATCATACGATTAATGGATTATCCTACACTACGCAAGATTTCAATAAAAATGAGCCCAATCCTGAAAAATAGAAACATCTCAATGAACACCAAAATGAAAGTCCTGAAATG
>NW_004798035.1:321465-322807 GCF_000002075.1 Aplysia californica | reverse complement strand
ACGTGGGACGCTCGATGTTAAAAACAATCAGGAAACCACAAATGCAGTTTTGGGGACACCTGAATAGACATAAGGGTCTTGAACATCTAGCTCTCACTGGCAAAATTGAGGGCAAGCGAGGCAGGGGTAGGCCCAGAACAACATACATAGGGAACCTAAACAAATGGGTAACAGGGAAAGATCAGGGAAACGTAGCTTTTTTGAGAGTATCCGAGCAAATGAATGAATGGAAAACCATGATCGCCGATGTCTGTCGCAGATCTGGCACTGGATGATGATGACGCAAGATTTCCAGGGTCATATTATTTTCTCTGAGAAAGTACATTTTTATAGTAAAGTAGGCTGCACTTCTGGCTCAGTCATACCATCATTATGATGTGAAGAATAACTATACACACCCCGGTCTGACGGAACGTACACGCTCATGAACTGTTAGTTTTTGTCTAGAAGAAGAACCGCGGAGCAAGCAGACGAACTTTTAAAAAAGCCTGAGGATAAGATGCTCCTCTGTAGTTAAGACAAGATCAGATAAGATAATATAAGACAAAATAAGATTTCTGAAGCACAAACACAACCAAAGACGTGTCCCGGCTCCCTTCTCAGCAACACATCTTCACATCTACATGTGAAATATTATGTCTGTGAGAAAAAAAGGTGGAGGGGGGGGGGCGGCGGCAATTGGGGATAAAAGGGGAGAGGGTGGTGGCTGTTCTACTCCGGGCACAACGAGACTGTGTGCTTGCTGTCGTTGCGGTTGTAAAAATATACCCCTGAAATACTCGAAGACAACAATAAATAAATGAATTAAAGAAGTAGAAAGGAAGCTTTGAAAAAGTTTTGAAAAATACCAGACATAATCCTTGAGTCAGCCACATTCAGGAGTCTCAAACCCTTGGCTTACGGGCCAACTGAGGCCTACAGGACAACATTTTGCTTCTTTTACGTGACATCAAAGTCAAAGGTCAGTGTGCTCCTTGGCACAAGCTTAATGTTAATGTAGTTGAGGTTTGTAAAGAGGTAGCGCTTCCAGACTGGTTTCTTTCTGGCAGAAAGAAGTGGGAGAGAGAAGGCTGCGTTCTGAAGAACTTTTCCTGTATTGAAGTGCGATTGATAAAGTTTAAGAATAAAAGACAAGCTGTATATAAAAAACAGTCCAGGATCAACAAATCTTACCCCCTGCAACCCCCGGTTGGTTCAAGTTCGATTCCCCAGGTCAGGTTAGTTGTATTCTGGCTGTAGACACAGAGGGAGAGCAAAACATGGCTGGGTTGACTGTAAAGGACACCCTCAGAGTCCACGACCTGACCCTCCTCCAAGCCACTCAATTCTCTCTCTCTCTCTC
>NW_004798035.1:318297-320572 GCF_000002075.1 Aplysia californica | reverse complement strand
GTCGTTTTCTCTAACTTTGGCGTCGTTTTCTCTAACTTTGGCGTCGTTTTCTCTAACTTTGGCGTCGTTTTCTCTAACTTTGGCGTCGTTTTCTCGTTACTTTTACCTCTAAAACCCAGCAACCCCCACCTCCTTCAATCACAAATGATATCTTGACTTCTTTTCCAAAATGATGGATATTGGGTTGGTTTTTCTATCAACAACAAGACATACGAACAAGTATGAAGATGAAACCAATACCTTCATCTGGACCAAAAACCTGACCAGCGCCTGATTCCATCGCGTTGTGACAGCTCTAAGTGCACACTGCCATTAGGCTACGCTCACTGTGCCCTCACAAGGCTTGTGCCTTATCACCAGCGGCAAGACATGGCGTCATATGTTCATTTGTTGTTTGAGTGGACACGACTTGGTTGGCACTTTCGATTCCACTGCAGGGGAATTCTGAAATTACTTTGATTCGAACATATTATTATTGTGAAGTGAGCTGACGAAATGAGTTACTTCTTTCGGATTTTAGTCTAATGGAAATTGGTACATCAACTTAATAGATGGAGTTTTTGCTATTTCTAAGAATGGAATAATAAAAGAAACGGGAGGCTAGGAGAAAATGGCATCAGTTGAAAATCTATAAATCTGACCTAGTGTCGATTTTCGGTCAATGTCTCCGTTCTTGAATCGCGAAAAGTAACTCATTTTGTCACAATCCCTCACATATTGTACAGTCGAACTTGCTGAAACAACCACCGCGCGCTCATTATGACCTTATGCTGCTGCGAGCACCGTTAAATTCTTACTAAAAAAAGTAACAAAAAACAACCACCTGGTCGAGACAATCACCTGCACAAGGGACCAATTCCCACTTCATTCGAGCGTTTTAAAAAAATATATTATTACGACAATGTCCAAGAGATCAACCTTTATAAGACAACAAGTTTCACTCACCTCAAAAACGTGCAGTCTTTTTAACAGGTTCAAGAGTATCTCATTCTTAATGCTAGCACATTGAAGAATCCGAAATTGACGCTTTAAACAAACACCTGTGGTTTGATAAGTTCTTCACTGTTTTCACCTAAGCCTTCCATTCAGTTCAGACGTAAGGACGTTCAATTTCCACATCATCATAACGATCTGGAGAAGGCACGGGGGATCTCGTGGCCCAGGGGTTAAGGTGTTCGCCTCTCATTCAATAGGTCCTGGGTTCGAATCCGGATATCGATTGACACTTTTCTTCTCTAAAATTGTCTCCTTTCAAGTGGTTATTTAAAATACAGGTTTTTGTCAATAATGTTCTCTTTATTTCAAACTTTAAAATGAAGTTAGCGACATGCATTAGCAAATTTCTATTTCTAATTTGTATTATATTATGATGATGATGATGGTTCGAAATGAGCTACAAAAATTCCTTTGGTAAGCTGCTGATGACACGTATGTGCCCAATGCGGTTGTAAAGAGCCAGGAGATAATATACCATCATCATCCGGTGCCTTGCCGATTGGCGTGGGCGATCATGGACCTCCACGTCACTCTGTCGTGTATTGCAGCCTTGGTGTCTGTTGTTCTTGCTGTTCCCAGCCATGTTGTCAACTTGTCCAGTATCTTTTCCCCCTGTCTGCCTCTGCCTCTCGTTCCATCAAACTTGCTTGTCGTTACAATATTCTCCAAAGCTTTCCGCATTGTGTGTCCAATGAACTTTGCCTATCGCTTTCACATTATATTCGTCTTGAACTGTCGTCTGAAATTTGTTTCAACCAAGACTTCTTCTTTTGTTTTTCTAGCTGTCCATGGGATACGCAGCATGCGTATTATGAACAGTCTCGATAGATGTTACGTTCTGTTCAACGTTACCTGGGATTCCCCTGCATCGGAATCGACAGAGCTGACCAAGTGGTTCTAGCACCCAATCAACCCAAGCACGTCACCTCAGCGTTGGGCAGTCTGGCTTCTGATGATAAGGCACGGTTTGCAGGAAGTACTTAGCCTAAACGTAAAGAGATAGATTGCTGCTATAGCGTGTGCTGAATGCCTAAACCCAAACAGGTAATAGTTATATTATAACTGTTGGACAATGCATATTTATTAGGAGTACCAACGACTGTGGTGTGCGTAGAGATTAGTCGTTTCGTTGTTACACGTAGAAGGCCTGAGTTCGGTTTCCGTGTGGGAAGATTTTTTTTCAAGTACAGTATAAGAAATGTGGTTTCTTAGGAGACTGCTAAGAGTATCGTGGAAGGAAAAGAAATCAAATGAGGTAGTGCTTGATGAAGCCCACGTG
>NW_004798035.1:315917-317138 GCF_000002075.1 Aplysia californica | reverse complement strand
CTACGTGAGCACATCGTGAGCTCGGCGTGGGATGCTCTGAGCCGGAGACATGGAGGAATTTTCCAGCGACTAGTCAAAACAGAGCCGGAGTAGATACAAGATCCGCGGCTTATCTGGGCGAGTTATCTCCCCCCTGGCAGATGGTATGTGCGAGTGTCTCTGTCTCTCTCTCCTCGCACACTTATCTTTGGAGGTCGTCTTCTGTTTCCGACAGTGAGCGCTATCTAGGGGGACTGTTCCGACTGGGGGCTGGCTGGCTGGATGGATGGTTGGTTGGGGAGGAGACTGTGGTTGGGGCGGAGGTTTGAAACCTCTGAAACTGAAAGAAAACAAGGTTGGTTATCAATTCACGGTGTGTGCAGATAGACGTGGTTGGTTTGATGACCCCGAAAACCTCAACGTTTCCACGTTTGATTAGAGGATTCAAACCTTTATAAAAAAGAACAAGTCTAAAGGCTCAACGTTTCCGGGTTGGACCAGAGATTTCAGACCTCTGAAAGAAAACATTGTTGGTTATCAATGTGGTGTGTGCAGACAGATGCGGTTGGTTTGATGACGTTGGAAGGCTCAACCTTTTCTATGTGTAGTTGGACCAGAGCTTTCAGGCCTCTAAACGAAACTATCGTTATCAATTTAAGGTGTGCAGACAGACGAGGTTGGTTTGATGAAGTCTGAAGGCTCAATGTTTTCTGGTTTGACCGGAAGTTAGAGACCTCCGAAAGAAAACATGATTGGTTATCAATTTAGCGAGTACAGGCAGACGATGTTGGTTTGATGACGTCGAAAGCCTCAACGTTTTCTATTTGGACCAGAGGTTCCAGATCTCTAAAAAAAATACAGTATACCAATTTGGAGTGTGCAGACAGATGCGGTTGGTTTAAAAAAGCCGAAAGGTCCAACGCTCTCTTGTTGGACCTGAGGTTTCAGACGACAGAGAGAAAATTTAGTATATCAGTTTGGGGAGTGCAGACAGGCGCGGTGGGTTTGATGAAGCCGAAAGACTCAACGTTTCCTGGTTGGACCGGAGGTTTGAGACCTCTGAAAGAAAACAAGGTTAGGGGGCTCTCGTGGCCTAGAGGTTGAGGTGTTAGCCTCTCATTCAAAGGTGCCGGGTTCGAATCCTGGTAGCGACCGAAAAATTTTCTTCTCTAAAATTGTCTCCTTTCACCTCCTTTCCTGCTCTCTAGCAATGTTCTGTTGTCTGCTTTCATTTCCACTTTC
>NW_004798035.1:310384-314940 GCF_000002075.1 Aplysia californica | reverse complement strand
CCACACACACACACACACACACACACACACACACACACACACACATATACACCACGCGCCCCTTTCCCCTTTCAGGATCCCCGGGACCATCTCACCCTTATTTCAGCGGTCATGTGCAGTTGAAATTGCCTTTTGTGTGTCATTCAGAAAAGGAGATTTTCCACCTTTAACAGGGTTTTGTTCAGTTAAAGTTACAGCTTTCACCACGAGCAATTGCAATACTTATATAAAATGTAATAATAATACTGATGAATGGTTTTCGCGTAATCCATTAAGAGCTTTCCTTCTTTGTTTTTTGACTGGACTGTCGAGCTTATCCGCGTGTTGCATAACAAACTTGGCGTAAACGAGGGTGTCATTGTACACTGTTAGCTCACTGCCCTTGTTAAAGTTACAGCTTTTGCCACGAGCAAATCGTATACTTATATAAAATACGACTGACTGCTTTTAAGGACAAGCAGGCTAACCCAGATTTCGGGGGTTTCCAGAAATCTTGACCTACACCAAAAGTGGGCATTGCCCTACCTATAGGAGGAATTTGGTTTCATTGGTGAGTATATTTATTGTTTGGTTTCAGAGAAAACTCGATGTCTTTTATAGAAGCTGAACAAGGGGTAAAAACTTTACCTTCGATTTTCTCAAAACAGCCTTATTCGGGATAGCCCTGTGTTTAAAAGCGACCAATTATAATACAGATAAATGTTTATCGTGCAGCCCGTTATGCACTTTCGTTCTTTGTTTTTGTCCGGACTGTCGAGCAGTTCCGAGAGTTGCATAACTAACTGGGCGTAAACGAGGGTGTCATTGTGCACTCTTGGCTCTCTGGCCTTGTCTGTTCCATCATCGGGAAACGCCCACCTCAGAGATGCTCGTTCTTCTTCCGTGTAACATATGAAGAGAACTCTTTGTGCCCACAGCAGAAAAAATTGTCAAAATGCCAGTTCAGTATGATGATTTGTGAAGTGTGCTCACAAAATGAGTTACTTCTTTCTGATTTCAGCCTTATGGAAATTGATACATCACTTTATAGATGGAGTTTGTACAATTTGTAAGTATGGAATAATAAAACAACACGACAGACTTGAAGAAAATAGCATCAGTTTCACATCTATAAATCTGACCTCAGTGTCGACTGTCGGCTAATATCTCGGTTCTTAGATCGTGAGAAGTAACTCATTTTGTCAGCACCCCTCACACTTGTTACCCTTGAGGAATGGCAGTGTATAGTTGATTCGCAATATATGTATTAATACCAAATCGACCTCAACTTGCTTGTATCAAATTGCAGGCAGAAATCCATAAGATATATCGTATTCCTTGTGCAGACAAAATAAAGTAAAGTTCGGTGTCATAATAACCACTTCACACTTCAGAAAATTGAGTAAGATCTCCTTTCGATATCATCTGAAGAGCTCAGGGGGGAAACGACCATAGTCACAAACTAGAAATTAATTGTGAGGGTGTCAATGTTAAAAGCTTGTGGACTCATAACTTCAAATTTGTTTGATTGGTGGTTTATTTTTAAGTGTTGTTGAATGGGAAATCTAACAACAATAATCAACCAACAGTTTAACAGTAATACAGTTATGAGCCAACAAGCGTTCAAAATTTATACCCTCACGATATTCCGTTTCTGACTATGGTCGTTTCCCGCTGTGATACGTTCATTTGATACGTTGATTTGATACGTTTAACGGCTGCCAGTTTTCCTGAATTCATACAGTGGCAAAATCTACCTTTTCATCTCAGTTTGGTAAAATCCGTCCAAACCAAACTTGTTTGACTCTCCAGGTCAAGATTTGATACGTTTGCTGAAACATCCAATCGGAAAGCTCTTACACATTGCGGGATCCTATTCTTTTCTTTGTTTGCACACCGAATTGGATAGGTCCTAATGAATTTCTGCCTGTAATTTGATACAAGAAAGTAGAGATCGATTTGGTATTGAAAGTAGTGCGTAGCAACTATAAAACACCGCCATCTCTCAAAGGTAACAAATCATCATATTATTGAAAAGGGATTTTGACATGTACTTTAGTGGGTACTGGGTATAAAACAGGTCTCTTTTCATGATATCATACAGTTCTAAAGGTGAGAGTGACAATGGTTTGATCTCCAAATGTAGGTAGTTGGTGGGTGCTCTGATGTGGTTTGCCTTTTATTTTCTATCAAACATCTGTCGTCCTTATTTCCTCTCCTTCTTTTTATGTTTATTACTTTCTTTAAACATCTCTAATCTTCCGCACTTATGTCCACTTATTGAGTTGCAAGTGCCGTAAAACACTTTAGTAAATCAAACGATTTCGGATCCGGGTGTTCTTGAATATGAGTCATTTAGGGAGTATATCTGCCTTTCTCATTGCCTGGTTCGGCCTCACCAGGGACTGATTTTTGTCAGCTTAACTTCTCTTTCCATTTGGAATTTTAATGAGAGTAATATATAATTTAAATTTCTAAGTATACCTGCATTTGTTTTTACGGTTCCTTTTGGCCAAGAAAAAATTCTGTCTGGGGTAATAAAGTTTTATCTTATCTTATCTTATCTTATCTTATCTTATCTTATCTTATTTAAGAAATAAAGCTAGAAGCCAACTATAACCAGAGACTCTATACTTTAACTTACGGTAGAAGTAAACTTGAGTACTACTTTCGAAACCTACTTGACGCAATAAGCACATATCCGGGGTTTACAATCTATACAGAACAACATTTGGATCGCCGTGTTGTCAGGCCCAAAAGCAATTTATATCTTAGTTTACGAAGTGTGGCGAAGTTAAACAGTTATGTAATCCGGATACTGGATTAAATAAGCCCTGAGAAAACTAAGCGTAGGCGAGAAGCCAACTGTTGCACAACAGAAATAAACCATGATCCTTTTCAATGATATGTTAAACCACTAGACGGTCAGAGAACGGTTAGTATAAGAACGTACAGGTTAACCCCCATTGTGTCTCTCTGTCGTGCAGTCCTGGCATTGAGAAGAATAATCCCCTGAGCAGGCAAAACGGCTTTTTTTTTACATTTTTGGCGCAATATTTTGTCTATTTGTTAAATCGATAGTTAAATCAGTAACCCTACTTGTGTGATAAAAAAAACCCTCAACAACACACAGTGAAACGGTGTCTAGTTTTTTTTTTTTTAATTAGTAAAATTCAAATTTTGGATAAAAAGTGCCTTTTTTTAATGGTTACGCTGACAAAATACCTTTTTTTTTTCTTGAAATGACTGTGAATAAGAAAAATGCGTTTTGTCAGCGTACGTCAGAATAGCACTGACGTGGTGCTAGCGTGTCGTACGAGGCGACTAATAAATGGCGAATCAGGTTGTGACTCCTGAAACAGAGTCATCCTGCCTCCAGGTCTTGGGTTGAGTCACGAGGCTAACGACATTTCTTGTAAAGTGAACTTGTTACAGAAACACATTGAATCCCTAATTATTCACCAGGTTCTAAAATCCTTGTGAAAAGGAAGGCAAATGAAATGGGTTTATTTTGGGAGTAGCCTGCCATGTTTATTGTAAAAGTTGATTGGTTTCAATCACGATTTGACCATCCTCACAGTCTCACAGGGACAATCAAAGTTTAATCTACATGGGTGTGGCGCCACGATTCCTTAATATTGGCTACAAGCCTGGTGAAAGGACATTCTCTTTGTGTGCTTTGACGAATAAAGGGACATTCTATTTGTGTGCTTTGACGAATAAAGGGACATTCTATTTGTGTGCTTTGACGAATAAAATAAAGTGGGGCTGAAAGTTTGTTGTCAAAGACGGCTAACAGTAATAATAATTACTGTATACTGAAGTCCGGATGTTACCAGATGTAGCTGAGACCATTTCATCAAGGTCAGATTGTGGATGGTTGGCGGGTGCTCTGGTGTGTTTTGTTCCTTCTTTCCTATCAAACATCGATCGTCCTTATCTCTCCTCCTTCTGTTTTGTGTTTGTTACTCTCTCGTAACACATCTATTCTTCGGCGCTTATATGACCTTATTGTGTTGCAATAGAAGTCGAAATATTTACGATTGAAGGAGGTCAGGGTCGCCTGGTTTCAGAGGTAAAATTTGCGAGAAAATGGCCGCCAAAGTTTGGTAACTTCCATAGCCTGAGAGTCCTTGGAAACTGGAAATGTACTTTTTTTGTGCATTTAATCAATATTATTCACTAAAATCCACACAGTGTTTTTTAAAAATTAACTTAAAAAGTGTTGAGCCAAAAAGAGAAATCAGAAAATAATTGTCTATTTGCCAAATAAAAAGACGACGATTATCTTTGATAAGTTCATAATTTTGACGAGCGCCTGATTTCACTAAGATGCCTCAAACAATATATGTATCAACTGAACAAATGGCGCTTGTTTGTGTTTCGTAAGTCTGTCCTCTCGAACGAAGCTGCTCTAAAATGACCTTGCAGTGTTACCAGGGACGTTCACTCGTGCCTTACTTACATTTGCCGATTCAGAAACAACGGAGCAAAAGAGCTGTGACCTTGACCCATGACTACCACCTCTTTCACACCCAAAAGGACGAAATATTCTCCACACGAATGGAACGTTTCTG
>NW_004798035.1:301415-305427 GCF_000002075.1 Aplysia californica | reverse complement strand
GGGTGGGATCAAGATTAAAGGCCAGGAGGTAGAAAGGGAAACATCAACAGAGAATTACAGCCGGGCGGGTATTTACAAGGGGGGAGAGAAAGACTTCGCGCCGAACGGGAACAGACTTGACTGTACAGAGTGACAGAAGGACATGTCTAGGCCCTTTGTTAACTCAAGTTTGAACGTTTTTTTCGGTTTTCATTTCTCTTTGTTGAAACTAAACCTTATGCTACCCAAACGTTTTAGTGGCACTTACTGGACCAAAATGGAGTCGAGAGTGCCGTAAAACACCTACTGAATCAATCAATTGATCAACAATTTTAAGGTCACCATAGTGTCTGTGGTCTAGCGGTTAGATGCTTCGCGGTCGCACGCAGAAGATCTGAGTTCGATTCCCGTTTGGTGAGAATTTTTATCAAGTATTTTTGTCTTTCCGCTGGGACGTTGTGTGTTTCTCACCTTGATTTACCTGTGAGGTAGGTCGAAGCCCGCCCCTTAATGTTCTAATTTGTGTCTGTGGGGGCGTAAAACCCTTTATTTAAAATAATATTTAAAACATTTTAGGTTAATTTGAAGGCGGGGTGTTTCTGCCCTTGCTGGGGCATTGAGTAGAAGAAGAAAAAGTTACGGGCTAGAAAGTTCTAAAAAATTTTGATTCTGCTGGGTCGAAATTGATGATGACTAATCTTTTCAAACATTGTTTTGTCTTCTGGTCAGCAAGTGGAACAGGGAATACGGAAACTGTCCTCATGCTGAGAGAGATATACAGTGTGTGTGTGTGTGTGTGTGTGTGTGTGTGTGTGTGTGTGTGAGAGAGAGAGAGAGAGAGAGAGAGAGAGAGAGAGAGAGAGCGAAGTTGACTATAACTATCGGAAGGTAATCGGTTATGGCAAAAGTCGGACGAAAAGGGGTTAAAATTGTGGGTGACGAAAGTGGGACGAAAATGGGTTGTGAAACGAAGATGTGGGACAAAAACGGGAGCACGGGTAGTTCTAAAGGAAAACCTACAAGTTAAGTTGGCATAGACTTCCTTCGCTGACAGTTTTCAAAGCACAAGGAATTACATCTTTTTACAATACCACGCAATATTTATTTCACTTGATGCATGTAAATTGCTTATTTTGGCCTCAGGGGCCATACTTTTGCTGAACGCAACGTAAATGAATAATGGATATTTTGCCACAAAACGAAAACCCATAAACCGAATACAGAATAGTCAGATTATCCAATAACTAGAACGTCCAATAGAAATCTATTTACTACTTTAGGCAGTCCAAAAGTATAACAATTCATTCACAAACAGACAGTCTAATAGTAAACTATCAATAGTTAAATCGTCGAATGAGGTAGATACTAATCATAATTTAATAGCCATACGGTGGAATAAGAGCAAATTAGGGGTGAGACCATACCAACTATCTGAACTGTTGCACCCTACTATTGATCTATTCGTCTGCAGGAGCTTACGACAACCCCAAATCTGAAAGGGGATAAAAATTGTGAGGCATCGTGGTGAAATCAGGCGCTTGTCAAAATCGAAGAAACAAGCATTTTTCCTCCATTTTGACAATTTTATCAAATGTTTGTTTTTTGGGCTCAACACCTTTTATGTCCATATAAAACACATTTCCAAGGGAATTTCACTGAAACACGTTGAGTGAAGGCAGAAAATACATAATTTTTCAGTTTTCAAAGACACTCCAGAATTTAGTTACCAAACTTTGGTGGCCATTTTTTCACTAATTTTAACACTGAAACCAGGCAGCCTCATCTGCTTCAATAGCATACATACATCTCGACTTCTGTTCTAGCTAGATGGGTATTTTTTTTACATTCAAAGCAAGGCAAATGAATAAGCTTTTTGATGATTCTCTGTATCAGTAAATCAGTAACTCCACATGCCCAAAAATTTGACGAGCGCCTGATTCCACCGCGTTGAATCACAATTAACCCTTGCTGCGTCATTATGTGCACCAATGAGCGTGAAAAAAGAGGTTTTACTACAGTTGCAGTACATGCACTCTTTGACTGAAGTACCATCTAGCCGAGACTAGCTGTTACAACTAGATCTGCTCGGAAGGAAAGTCCGGGTTCGAGCCTCGGCTGAGACACGGGTTTTTTTTCGCCCCCTCCTGCCCACCCAACAGTAATGGGTACCTGACTTCGAGTTGGGGAAGTAAAGGCGGCGTGGAAAGGAACTGGCCACCCTACCACAATAATAATACGCCAAAGGCCCGGGAAGTTGTCTCACTAACAAGGCAATCCCCAATGTCTGGGTCGGATGCAGGAAAAACTTTACTCGCAACCGCAAAATAATAATGCTCTTTGTCAGCTCCATTCACTTTTGAGACATTTTATTGATTTCAAAGTTTTCACCTACTTCAAACCTGTTTCTCTTAACTGAGCAGCACAAATTATACGTCTTTTAAAAATCCAAGCAACTAAAGTAATAGTGTTAGTTTTAGTAAAAGATTTACGGCACTTGCAACACAATAAGGTTTCATACGTATCAAAGATTAGAGGCGTTACAAGAACGTTACAAACACGAAAAAGCCACACAAATGTAGGAGGAGAGATAAAGGCGACAGAAGGTTGATAGGAAAAAGGAACAAACCACACTAGAGCACCCGCCAACCACCCATTAATGGAGTAGGGGTTCGAACTGTGACATTTTGTGGTGCAGAGTGAGGGAACTCCAAGCACTTAGTTTTTTTTTCTGGTAAGTGTTTTACGGCGCTCGCAACTGTATAAGGTCATATGAGCGCGCGGGACACACTAGACCTTTTCAAATGGTAGGAAATTTTGAATTTTCCCCGGGTGGCGGCCGAGGCCTACTTTTATCGATTTTAGACCACCAAGGGATCTTTAACGTGCGCAACTTGCACACGGGACCTCCGACATTTTCGTCCTTGTCCGAGAAGGCTAGGTGTGGATCTTTCCTATCAGAAGATCAAGGGTGTGGCTGAAAGACAGCAGTAAGAAGGAACCAAGGAGTAGCAGTAGAAAGGCTGCAGAAAGAATCAGGAGCCCAGAGGAGGGGGCAAAGGAGGTGAAGGGCCGGGGGCAGAAAGAGGAGGCGAAAGCAGACGACAGAACATTGCTAGAGAGTAGGAAGGGAGATGAAAGTAGACAATTTTAGAGAAAAAAATTGTTCGATTGCTACCCGGATTTGAACCCTTGACCTTTGGATGAGAGGCCAACATCTTAACCTATAAGCCACGAGAGCCCCGGTACTACGTTTTAATGTTTATAATGTAAAGATCTAATATTATAATGATGTAGAGAAAAATGCACTTCAAACACTAAGGTTTTAACATTTACATAAAAAGATAGAGAGAATGTGGTCTGTTCTGTACACTCCAAACACTACTTTTTTTTAGCAAGGTTTTACGGCGCTCGCAACTGCATAAAATCATATGAGCGCCAAGCGTTGGATGTCAACTGAAAAGTCCAAACGGGGAATCAGACTTACTCTGCTCACCTCTGTAGCCTCAACAGCACAAAGTCTGCTCCGACTATCAAGGTACCCCTAGAATAACAGTTCTCAAGAGAATGACAAACATACAAAAGAAGTAGACGAAAAAATGACGATAGTATGGATGAGGAAAGAAAAAGCAGCAGCTCCCCCCATGTTGTTCCGGCACAGTATGAGCATGACATTGTTATTGACATAACATGATGTAGAGAAAATGCACCTCAAACACCAACGTTTTAACATTTACATAATAAGATACAGAGAAAGTGTATTGCACTGTACACCCCAAACAGTAATAGTTTTAACAATTTCTAATGAAGTAGAGAAAGTGCACTCTTAGCACAACAGTTCTGAGTTAGAACCTTGTTATTCTGGTCTCTCGCATTGTCAACAGCGGACCGTTTGAGCCTATAGACTCCAGTCCTTCAGTCATTCGAAGGACCCACTGGCTGCATTATGGGTTGTGCAAGTACTTTATGTAGAGAGGGGAGAGGGTGAGAGAGAGAGAGAGAGAGAGAGAGAGAGAGAGAAAGAAAAAAAAGAGAG
>NW_004798035.1:298481-299794 GCF_000002075.1 Aplysia californica | reverse complement strand
TGTGTATGTGTGTGTGTGTGTGTGTGTCTTTCTTCCGCAACCACTTTTCTTCCGCCGAGTCATTGAGAACATGTTGAGACTTGCTCAATAAAACATCCCCCACTCCAAAAGTCTCCCCCCTCATGAAAAGATTACGGCTGGCAAACTAAACAGATGTGGTGGTTAGCGCTGTGACTTGTGACGAACCTCACTGGAATCCTTCGTCGTAAGAATCTGAAATAGAATTTGTTCAGTTCTTGTACTTGTAAGAATATGTCACGACACGGTGGAATCAGGCGCTCGTCAATTTTTGGGCATGTGGAGTTATGGATGAAATCATAAAGCTTGTTCATGTGTCTGTCTATCTTTCAACAAGAAAAATGCCTATCTATCTTGAATAGAAGTCGAGATCTTTGGGATTTGAAGGAGGTGGCGTTGTCTGGTTTCAGAGATGAAACTGGCGAAAAAATGGTCCCCAAAGTTAAGTGAATTCCAAAGCTTTAGTTTAGTTTTAGTAGAGGTTTTACGGCACTCGCAACTGCATAAGGACCTCCAGAAGATTAGAGGTGTTACAAGCGAGTAACAAACAAAAAAAGAAGAAGGAGAGATAAGGACGATATATGTTTGATAGGAAAGAAGGAGCAAACCACACCAGAGCACCCGCCATCCACCGACATTCCAAAGCTTGAGAGTCCTTTGAAATTGCACATCTATACTATCTTTTGTGCCTTTAATCAACATGTACCAGTGAATGAAATGTGTTTTTACATGGGCGTAAAAGGAGTTGCCCTAAAAACAAAAATTCAAGAAAAATTTCCAAACAGGCGGGAAAATGCCTGTTTCTGCGAAATAATTATTTTGACGAACGCCTGATTTCACCACGATGCATCTCATATATTATTATCATGTTTATTCATAATGGTTGGTGGGAACGCGTACTTTTCTGTTCAAGTGGTTATGTTGTATTGCATCGCTGCATCATCATCTGCCGACATGTTGAATGTAGAGAGAGAGAGAGAGAGAGAGAGAGAGAGAGAGAGGGAGAAACCGAGAGATAGAGAAAACGTTTCTATCTCTCCACCCAAGACCCACTTCTTCGAATAAGAAGCACTTCCAGTTTTCTCTATTTTCCTGACTCATATGAAATGGTTACAGTAATCACCATTACTTCCTTCACCATCTCCTCGTAGAAGATAAGTGAGTGTTCTTATCTACGAGCTTTCTTTTCTGTCTTCCTCTTGTCTCATTTTGCTTCTCGCTGAAATAAAAAAGGGTCACATTGTTCTGTTTCATTGAGGGTAGCATTTTAACCTTATCTCCCCGACACCCCCTAC
>NW_004798035.1:296319-297456 GCF_000002075.1 Aplysia californica | reverse complement strand
GGGGGGGGGGGCGGGGGAAATGTCGGATAGTTTTGCCAAATAACAGTAAACCTATCTACCACCTACCTAGTACGCTAGGAAACTGGATGCTTCGTCAACTTCGACAATATTGACGTTCGTTCGTAAATGTTGAGTAATTAATATATTAGATGTTTCATGCCTTCATTGACTCCTTTGTCCTTGCATGTAAGGACGTAACCCAAGTTCAGAGGAAAACAACGTCCCAGCACAAAGATGGAAGTGCCCCCCCCCCCCAAATCCCAGGGCAGCACTATACTGACTGAAGTGTCTTTAGGCCATTCCCAAAGTGGGTATATTAACATGTTCTTATGCACAGTAGAAATGTAAAGGGCTGATTCATCAATGTCATGCTCATACTGTGCCGGAACAACATAGGGGGAACTGCTGCTTTTTTCCCCTCACCCTTACTATCGTCATTTTCCTCTACTTCTTTTGTATGTTTGTTAAACTCTTGTAAACTGCTACCTCCGGGGTGCCTTGATATTCGAAGCAGACTTTGTGCTGTTGAGGCTAGAGAGGTGAGCAGAGTAAGCCTGATTCCCCGTTTGGACTTCTATGTTGACATCCCCCCTTGGCGCTCATATGACACTATACAGTTGCCAGCGCCGTAAAACCATGTACACAATTCTTTTCTTAACAGGAAGCCAATATTATTCGTCACATGCCTTTTTTATCGGCAACCTTGAGGTCTGCACTCCAAGACATGAGTTATTCCCGGACTCACAAAGCCCTGTCACGTGAAGGGGAAGTCAGCTTATCCAAATCATATGAGAGCGGGAAAAAATAGAGACAATCTGATCCATCAGGAACCTGGATCTGTCTTCGTCCTTCATCTTGAATAATGTTTTCTGTGACGTCACAGATGTTTCACAGAGCAATGTTGGTTTGTTTGTTGTCAACATCTGTTTTGTTTTTGTGTACGGTTCCTGTAGTGGGGAGAAATGCCAAGAAGTAACTACCACGATGCGGAAGGGAGTTTATGTAAATCATCTGAGAGGGTGTGTGTGAGTTTGTGTTTGTGTGTGTGTACGTGTGTGTGTGTGTATGTATGTGTGTGTGTGTGTGTGTGTGTGTGTGTGTGTGTTTTGTTTTTTTGGGTGGAGGTTTTTCCGGGGC